>NC_056727.1:1239602676-1239730176 GCF_019279795.1 Protopterus annectens | reverse complement strand
AGCTGTAGACTTCCCCTTAATTTCATTTCAACAGCACCTTTCTAAGCATTCTTAACTCCCTAGCCCCTCAGCGAACAAAAAGAATAAAAAAAAAAACATGTCCCATGGCTCACCAAATCATGTAAAATTCTAATGAATGACAAGGACAATGCATGGACTGTGCAGCTGAAGAATAAAAATGACATAAATCATGAAATCATCAGTTATACAGACAACTCCACAATCAAACAAGAAGACAAATATTGCATGAAAAAAATCATACTATTCATACATTCAAGATAACCACAAAAACAACCCTAAGAAATTCTGGTCCTCTGTAACGTCACTACTCAACCCAGGAAATAAAAATAATCCCAATCCATACCCCAATATACCACATCTTTAAACAGCCACCAAATTCAATACATACTTTATAGAGTCATTATCCAACCAAAAAGTAAACCCAACTCTTCCACCCCAACTCACTACTTCGACTAATACCCACAAAACTAACCTGTATACACCCTACACATTACACACACACAACCAAACCCTCACTCATAACCAAAAACCAAACCATCCTCAGCTTAGTTTTCATCCCATCCCTGTGTCTCAAATAAAAAAAAAAACTACTACAAAAACTGAAACCTTGCTCAATCTCAGCAGACAACCTCCCACCAGAATGCCTAAAGTTTGCCACAGAGGTAATAGCATTCCCTGTCAGCATCTTAATTAATAGATCTATAGCCGAATCACATGTCCCTAACCTATGGAAAAGATCATATATTATCCCTTTACATAAGGGAGGCAACTCCACTGACATCACAAACTGTTGTCTTATTGCAAACTAGTTCCCTCCTCTAAGTTTCTATAAAAATGTGTGCACCTACAACTTCTCCCCAATTTTTCACACAACAGCCTACTTTCCCACACTGAACATGGCTTTAGACCTGCACACAGTACCTCAACAGCCTTATTATCTTTCATGGACTCTGTCAAAAAAGCCTGTAACACTGGCAAACTAGTAAATGCAGTATTTCTAGATTTGTCAAAAGCATTTGACATGGCATCTCACCCCAAACTCCTTAAAGAACTTTCCAGCATTGGTTTATCCTCCTCCTCACTTCAATGGTTTTCTAGCTACCTAGCTGACAGGCAGCACGCAGTAAATTGGCAGGGCTCTGTCTCCCCATATTACATCACCCCCACAGGTGTACCTCAAGGATCCATCCTTGGCCCATTACTATTTAATGTCTTCATCAATAACTTACATACATCCTCCTGTGAAGGCACTCTAATCCAATATGCAGATGACTCCACTATCATCTGTGTATCAGACACGTTAACTGACCTACAATACATAACACAACAAGCTTTCTTTTCCATAGAAACATGGCTCTCCAAAGCTGAACTCCTACCGAACCCCAAAAAACAAAGCTCCTTCTCTTCACCCACAAATGCCACAGCTCCAACAAAACAAACTTCAAGATCTTTTCAGCCAACAGTAATGAAATTGAATTGGTTCAGCATACCAAACTACTAGGTGTCACAATTGACTATAATCTCAAGTTTGATCTACACACACAAAACAGTATATAAAACACCAACCGCTAGCCATGCGATACAGGAATAAAAACTTCTTCACAGCAGCTATTAAAATTACCCAGGCCAAAACCTACTACCTCTTGCCCTCACTGCTATATGGGGCCCAATTATAAATAACTTACAGACCTCCCTCGTCGTGTCTTTCGGCTTTTCCCGGTTAGGGGTCACCACAGCAGAACTCCGGTCCACTAATGATTGGCATTAGATTTTTACGTACTGGCTTGCCGGGCCTAATGCACAACCTTCAACAAAGGAATGCCCATTCACGCATGTCGCCACACAGAAGATGCCCTAACTGAGACTCGAACGGGAAACGTCTAACTGTGAGGCGACAACGCTACCGCAGCACCACCACCGCAGTCTAACTTACAGACCTCCCTTTTTTCTTAGGGAGAACTTACAGACCTCTCTAAGAAAAAAAAACTAGAAAGCTGCTATAACAAAGTTGCCAAATTTGCCATAAACACAACCCGTCTAATTCATCACTTTACAGCCTTACATTCATAAGATGGTTTGAACTCCCCCTTCACTTCCTATATGTGCAACTTACTACAGTATACAAAATCATACACAACCTACTAGCTTGTCCTGCTCTTAGCCTATTACTCAACTTTAATATCCAAAATAAACATCTCAGATCTGAAGATAAACATCTCCTTACAACTTATAAACCTAACAAAACCCCAGGCCTAAGCCTCCTGCTCTGTGGCAAAAACTATGGAACTCCCTTCCTTTAACTGTCAAAACTGCTACTAACCTGCACTCCTTCAAAACCTCTATAATAGAATACTTCAACAAAGGTTGGATTTGCTCCTGTATGAGCCCAGGCTGAGGTACTCTTATACCTTTTTCTACCTTTACTCTCTTTATCCCCATCACTAACTTACCCTATCCTCCCTTCCTCTATGCATACTCCTCTGAGGTGCACTCATACCTTTTCCACATCTATCCCTACTATCCTTTCTATCATACCCTACCCTTCTCTACTAGTACTATCCTACGCCTTCACCAGTCTAATCTGTTACCACATTTCATGACCTCTAGAATATTAATAAATGTTATGATAATCATCTATTATGTAAAAAATGCTGTATCTTCCTATTATCAGGGTTTCCATATAATGTATGCTTGAACATTATGACTTTATTATGTCTGTTGAGTTTTTATTCTGACAAACTAATGTGTATTTTTTAAAATTTTGTGCTTGAATATTATGACTTTATTATGTCTGTTAAGTTCTCATTCTGACAAACTAATGCGTGTCTAGTTTTCCATTCTGTGAAACATATGTATCTGGAACTTTTCTCCCTGGGCCTTCACTGAAAATTGGTACCATGTGACCCAGTCGGACTTTCCTGGTAAACAAATGTCAAATAAATACATAAATAAATGACCTGTGTTACCATAGAAAGGGGTTTGGCTCCTTTAAATGTGTGAGTAGGTAATCTAAGCCATTTTTATCTGACCATCCTTAAACCTATCACATAAAAAAACTCTGAAAAGAAAAATAGCTCTTTTTGCTGAATGAACTGAAAGTAAACTCAGAGCTGCTGTTGAAGTGAGTCTCTTTTTGTACAGCATTTTGTTATGCCTCTCAACCTCCAAACACTAAATATCACAGCACTGGCCTTTAATTATAGCAGAGGGTCAGAAAGAAGAGCACTTTGTTGTTTTTCACAATAGAAGGTCTTTATATACTAGACCCTATATAGTTAGTGGAAGTGAATCTTTGTATATGCATAGTTTATTTATGAGGAACAATAAATCTACGGGGAGCAAAGCTATTTCTGAGGGCCAAAATCATAGCACTGTGCCTAAACCATAGCAGTTGAGTGGTATGCCCTTGGGGATGATAACAGTCTTCTAGTTCTAGGAAGGCTGTTGCTGCTCCTTAAAGATGAGTACTCTTTTGTTTGAATTTAGTATATACTCTCCTTGTAAGGCTAAGGAAGATTATGAATGTTAGTTTAATGAATTAATATCCATATGTGGATTATTTTCCAATACATACAAAATCATGGCAGGGTATATGCTGAGAAGAACCATGAAGCTGTTGTGATGGAGTGAACAATGTAAGAAACTGCTTTGTTTCCAGTTACATACGAATGTGAAGTATGCTCTTGTTCTGTTGTGTGAAACTATTTTAAGTTTGGACTGAATAAAGCGAATTGTGTTGTTTAAACATGATAGATTATAGCTTTCTGTATTATCTGTCATAATCATGGCGTAGAAGAGCATCGCATATAATGGAGATGCTTGAAAAAGAATACTCTTTGACCTTGTGAACTGTGATAATACTGCTGCTGAGTAACATGGAGTAATCTACAAAAGTATTGTTTCAGAGTGCTGTTGTACAAGAAAACACTAACCAATCTTTACAAGTCTTGCTCAGCCATCATGGTGAACACTTCGGGGCTCTTGTGGTAGCACAGCAGAAAAATGAAGTGGCTTAAAAAGAAATAACAAAAACAAACAGTTAAATAAATAAATAAATAACCAATTACAAACATTTTAAAAAAGTAAAACAAAGACTTGTTCAAACCCTACAAGAATGGGTCTTTTCCCTTACTGAAGGATGAGGAAAGCAACAAAGCTCCCTGCCTAGGCTGCAGGTGATAACAGCCAGCTACTTCCTCCAAGGGATGAGTCCACCAACGACATAAAGCATATTTTGTCTTCTTTTGCACAGAAAATCTAAAAAAAAAAAAATCATTTTCTGCACTTACAATTGAAGGTATGATAACTTATAGTAGACAGAAGTTAGTAGAAATTAGACAATTGATATCTACATGTTGCTGATTGGATGCCTTGAAGTCTGCAGAGTATTTGGGGTCTACTACTTGCACAGAGCTACAACAGTTGGGTATTTTAACTCCTTACACTCTAAAGTGTCTGAAACTGATAGAACAGGTTTCTGGAATATGCTGGGCAAGAAAAAAAGAGAAGGAGATATCAGAGAACAAGGAAAAGAGGATGCAGAGCAAAAAGTTAAAAGCAACCCCCTGCAGTCATGTACTACCAACTAAACTGCTAGCTAATGTGAGATCACCAGATAGCAAGATGGACTACTTGAGACTGGAACTCTCCAACAAGAAGAAGGTGAGAAATACTTCTTTATTTTTTATTACAGAGACGTGGCTGCATGACAAGATAAATTATAGTGCAGTAAAATTTTATGCTGTTTCATACAGACAGAAAATATACACTGTGTGGAATGGCCAGAGGAGGTGAAGTCTGCGTCTATGTTAACTAAAGATGGTGTAGCAACTGTGAAATCATACTACCACACTGCTGTGAAAACTTAAAAGTTCCTGACATTAAATGTTGACCATTTTACTTGCCCAGGGAGCTGAATGGGATGAGTGTAACAGTGGTGTATATCCCACCTAGTGCTAATACCACTGAATCTCTAAATAAACTATGCAATCACATAGGTGAGCTGCAGACCAACCTACTCAACCAACTAGGGACAAATTTCAACAGAATCAGGGACAAGTCCAGGAAAAATCAGGGACAATCAGGGACACAGTGTTATTAACTTGAAACATTGACAGAATCAGCATATGAATTAATACACATTTTCTGAAGTAAAAGAAGTTTATAACTCTTAATTATTGTCATTATTCATTAAGTGTAATTCACCACCTTTCCTCCAAAAGTCACTAGTTTTAGGAGGGATTAAGTGGGACAGAGTTAAAATTTAAGTCAAAATCAGGGACGTCCCTGAAAATCAGGGACAGTTGAGAGCTATGGCTGCAGAGCAAATATCCTGACTTTGTACACGTGGCAGTGGTGACTTCAATAAAGCAGATCTGAAAGAAGCATTCTCACACTACCATCAGTATGTGGACGTTCCTACAAGGGGGTGATAATATCCTGGATAAGGTGTACATAAACTTAAAGAAAGCTTATAAGGCAGTGCAACCTCCACAGATGGGAAACTCTGACCATGATACCATCTTCCTATTGGCAGCTTACAAACCTGCACTGATTAGAGAGAAACCCACAAAGAAACAAATCAGGGAATGACCCAAGGCGGCTATGGAGGCCCTCCAAGACTGCTTTGAAAGAACCAACTGGGATATGTTCAAGGAGGCAGCCACAATGAATCAGCATCTGAACACTGATGAATACACTGAGGCAGTGATGGCATACATTTCAAACTGTGTCGATGGGGTAAGAAATACCAAGAGTATCACTGTTAGAGCAAACCAAAAAGTCATGGCTCACCCCTAAGGTATATGAGCTTCTGAAGGAGAGAAATGCAGCTTACAGGGCTAAGGACAAAGCAGCCCTAAGTGTAGCAAGAGGTAATCTGAGGAGGGGTATAAAGGAGGCTAAGAGGGACTATGGCAGAAAGGTACAGAGTGACTTTGAAGACATGAAGGATGCAAGGAGACTATGGCAAGGCATACATGAGATCACACTGACTAAAAAATCAGGTCAGCACACTTTGAGGACAGCATCAAATTCCTGGACAGTTTGAACATCTTCTTTGGTCGATTTGAGGAGAGAAACAACAGGTTGCCGCTAAAGCTACTCACTGATGAGAAGGATGCAATACTCAATCTTACCACAGAGGAGGTAAGGCGAGAGCTAAGGAGAGTGAACCCCAGGAGGGCTGCTGGCCTAGAAAACATACTTGGCAAGGTATTATAAGGCTGTGCTGATCCACTATGCACAGTTCTCAAGGAAATATTTAACACCTCTCTTGCCATGGCAAAAGTACCCTCATGCTACGAGGAAACTAACATCATCCCACTACCTAAGAAAACCACTCCCTCCAGCCCTAATGACTATGGGCCAGTCGCTCTGACATCCACTGCTATAAAATGTTTTGAGCGGCTGATTAAAAAGCATCTTTCATCATGCCTACCTTCTGATTTTGACCCTCTGCAGTTTGCATACAGAGCTAACAGTTCAACAGCTGATGCCATATTAGTAGCACTACACATCTCCCTTTAGCATTTAGAGGGCAACGACAACTATGTGAGGATGCTACTCATAGACTTCAGCTCTGCATTTAATATGGTGGTACCAATGCAGCTGATAGAAAAACTGCCACATTTAGGAATCGGTAAATATCTCTGTAACTGGATCCTGGACTTCCTGATTGAATGACCACAGAGGGTGTGTTCAGGTAAGAACACATCAAAGTGCATCACGATTAACACTGGAGTTCCACAGTGTTGTGTTCTCAGCCCACTATTATTCACCATCCTGACCCACGACTGCTATGCTAAGTACAAGTCCAACCATATCATCATGTTTGTGGATGACACCACAGTGGTGGGGCTAATCACAAAGGAGGATGAAAGGGTGTACAGAGAGGAGGTGGTGTCTCTGATTAGTTGGTGTGAGGGGAACAACCTTGACCTGAATGTAAGCAAGACAAAAGACATTATCATCGACTTCAGGAAAAGGAGAACAAACCACCCAGTGCTCAGGATCAATGGTGAGAGTGTGGAGAGGGTTAAGAGTATGAAATTCCTGGGTGTACACATATCAGAGGATCTCTCGTGGTCGGGAAACACCAGCCAACTAGTCAAGAAAGCAGACAAATGCCTCCACTTTTTAAGAAGACTGAAAAAAGCTAAGCTTCCTCCTCACATTCTCTCCACCTTCAATAGAGGTGCAATAGACAGCATCCTCACCTGCACCTTTACAGTGTGGTTTGGAAGCTACACAGTTACAGAAAGGAAGATGCTACAAAGAGTGGTGAGGGTTGCAGAGAAGGTAGCAGGTTCCAGTCTTCCATTGATAAAATATCTTTATTCTGCAAGAAACATCCGAAAAGCCTCCAAAATAATACAGGACAACACTCATCCTGCACATGGACTGTTTAAGCATCTGGCATCGGGCAGGAGATAGCAAAGCATCCGCTGCAGGACTACAAGATTCAATAACAGTTTATACCCTACAGTAATTAGACTTCTGAACTCGGGCACTAGTTCCAGGAGTCTGGATAAATAATAAGTCAATTTTTATTTATTTGTGCAATATATACTTACATATATTCCAATTAAGTGCAATATTTATTTATTATATCCATAGTCAGTATTATTTAACTCACTCAAGTGCAATATTAGACAAATAGCTTAGGCATTTCAAAAGTTGTTTTGTATTACTTTAAATAAGGTAGTTAATTTAACTCAGGGGAGGGTATTCTTTTCATATATGACTGTTGGTAAATGTCTCTGCTCATTCTTGCATGTATTGGGAGTAGTAATGTATTTGTTAGTTGTGTTTATTCATTTATTTGTATGTGTTGTTTTACTTTCCTTTGTAATCTCAAGAATTGAGCTGATGCACAAAATTTCTTTTAGGCTACACGTGTGTAGTTCTAAATGACAATAAAGTTTACTTTAACTTTGACTTGACTTTCCTGAGCTTTGAAGAGACCGTTGAGAGGAAAGGTTGGCCAAATACTGAGAAGGTTGGACTGATAACACCATTTAGCAGTGGAAAGGCACAGAAAATCAAACCAGACCTGGAAACTTTGTCAATTCATGGCTGTCAGAGAATGAAAGCAGAAATATTTGCAAATTCAGGTGTCACTGCTGTAGTCTATGCACAAAGGTTCCATGGCTGAACTTACATCTCTAACAGGCCTGCACACTCCCAGATGCTTGACTTGTCCCACCTAGCATAAAAGCGGTTAAAGTCAGAGGAGAACCCAGCTTCCTGGAATGTAGAACTGATTGTAATGGATCATTTTATAAGATAATTTCACTTTCCTGTTCATTACTAGGCAATATTCAGACGTATCCATAAGGTTATTCTCTGAAGAGATTGTGTCCACTTCCTTGATATGTGGACCTACATTAACGGGATTGTATAAATATCCAGGTGGGGAAACTGTGAGGAAAACCTACCCTGCTCTAATCCTTCTCTGAAACAGATGTTATCCAAAATAATAGAATGATATAAAGACAGAAAATACCCTATTCATTCTATCAGTGAATAATACCAATCAGAATGAATCTGGGCCCAAAGACATTAACAAGCAAAAAGACTTCTCTGACATAAACATTAATTGTATGAATGTTAAGACTGAACAATGAGAAGAATCTCACCTTAGAAGAAGCCAGAAATAACTTATAGGATGTAATTAATACCTCTGTGTTGCTACATCAACCACTCACCTTTCCCCATCTTAAATAAAAATGTTCTCATTTATCAGGTGGAAAAGAAAAGGGAAGTAGTTAAACAAGTGTTGGCTCTCCAAACCATCCAAAACACAGTGATGAATCAAGGTCACAACCATATATTAGGAGGACAGCAGAGGGTGGAAAAGATGAGTGTGCAAGTCTTAAAAGTTCTGTTGGCCTGGAGTTTTGTCCTGCCATAAAAGAATTTTGTGCAACTTGTCGCAAGCGTTAGAAAAACTGCTCCTTGTAATTGCTTGTACTGTCATTACTTCTAATAATACTTGGCATTCCATTTGATAAACTGACATAAACTTGGTAGGCCCATAAGTTAAGACGTCTAGGATGCAGCAATATATTTTAGCAGTATTAGATTGTGTCACGCATTATTCTAAAGCTGTGTCTTTGCATTGAGCCCTTGCCAAATGTATCACAAGAGAACCGATGCTTATATTTCCCAGAATGGGGATCCCTAAATACATTTTAACAGATTAGAGGTTCACTTTCATGTCCAAGGTCATAAGGGAAGTCTTCCACTGGTTTCATGCATTCGAGTTACTTCATAGACACCTCAGGGGTTTATTGAAATTACCAAAATCCACATTGGAACAGGAGAATAACTGAGAGTGTCATATGGTACACTGCCGAAATGCAAGAAAGAAAAGCTATGGTTATGGTTATGGTGAGGAAGCATATGACACAGGTTCAGAATGTTCGGACCCCAGCTAAAGTAGGAATGCCAAAGTTGTAGTATTACTTCCTGGTGACAAAATACTTGTCTTCATTCCCACAGAGGAGAAAAAGTTCATTGGTACTTGGCTAGGGTCATATGAAATAATTAAGAAAGTGGTTAGTAAACCATAAGGTCTGGCAGCAAGACAAAAGGAAACCTGAGCAGAATTATCATGTCTATCAAAACCCCTGAAAGACAGACAAGTGATTGCTGGTATCCTCAGATTCAGGTTGCTCCCAAATTACAAAGTCTGACACTGAGTGGATAACTGAAGCATTGTCAACTAGTTAAAAGAGAGAGGTGAAGGAATTTGTGGTAAGCTTAAGAAAGCTCTCTCTCTGATGCCTACTTCATGCAAAGGGTACATGAGCTAACAGAAAGATTAGGAAAGGCACATTACCTTACCATGTTAGAATCTACAAAAGATTTATGGTAGCTCCCTCTAGCAGAATAGGCTAAGGAGAAGACAGTTTTTTTTTAACTCCAGATGACCTGTTGTAGTACAAAGTATAGTCTTTTGGATTACTTGGGGCCCCATCCACATTTCCAAGAATAATGGATAACATTTTAAAACTCCATACTAAATATGCTACTCTGTTATTTGGATGAAATGATAATCTACAATAAGGAGTGAGAGACCCATCTACTCCAGGTACAGGCAACTCTAGATTCAACCACATAAACAGGTTTGATGGTCTACCCTTTCAAATACACAGTTTGCACTGAGGAAACTAAGTAGTTGGATTATTCCACTGTGTGGGATCTGGGTAAAGTAGAGGCTATACAAAATTTTTCAAGGCCATGCCCAAAGAAGCAAGCAAGAAGAGGGGGGGGTATTTAGTTATACCAGAAAATGTACACTTCAGTATGTCATTGTAACATGTGGACTAACAGATTTGATTAAGGCACGGCCTCTCATGCAAGTTAACTGATCTGATAAAGCTGAGACGGTGTTTATGGTTATGAAAAATGAGTGCAGCCTGTATTAAGTGCTCCTGACTTTAATAGGAACTTCATTGTGCAGGCTGTTAATTCCGATGTTGGGTTTGAGGTTGTGCATGCTTCTCGACCTCTTGGTACAAGAAATCTTGACAAAGCGAAAATTAATTTGGGGACAATAACCCAAAATCAGGGATAAATTTAAATTTTGTTCTTACAAACTCAGAACGTTTCTGAAATAACTGGTTTCACATTAGCATGCATTTTTTGAAGGAATTCTGAAATCCAAATGTCTGTCATTTTTTAATGACTTCAATGGTCAAAAATTTGCAGGAAAAGCACATTTTTTTGAAATAAAGACCCAAAACAAAAATGGGGCAAAAATCTGGACATTCTACAAAATTTTGGACAGTTGAAAGGAATGGGTCTGTCTGTTCCCCAAAAAATTACATGGGGAGGAACAAGCCATTTGCTGTTCAATCAGGAAGCTCGCTGTAAAAAATTTTAACATGGCAATGCAGATGACCAGTGTTGACTATGTCTTGGTTTCTGTGGCAACTTGACTGCATGTGTCTAAAATGGATGTCTGACTGAGAAATGGAATTACTATATGATGGCAGTTGTGTAAGTTCTGAATAAATGGCCTTTGTTGCCTTAGAACGGGGATGGTTCTCTTTATTTAAGAATGTCTAATTTGAGTTGGTTGCAACTGTTGAGGCTTAACCTAGTTTGTTCATATGTTCATAGATGAGTACAGGGTTAGTTGCCCTTGTGGGCCATTTTAAGCCTAGACAATTTTCCCAAGGGTGGGAATTAAACTCTGTACCTTATGAATGTAAGGTAAACATCTTAACCATTATGCCATCCTCCCCCAATCTTGAAACTGTCCTGTTTGAGGATTGGACTCACAGCATTCAGATTATAAGACTGATGGGTACTTACATATCATCCCAACCAGGAGAAAAGTGTCTCATCACAAATGTTTTATCAATCACTGCTTCAGGGTTCAGTCTCACACTTCCAAATAAAAATAAAGCCAGCAAACCCGTCTTCTATTTTTATATTTTGGAACCCTTTGGTTGGGTAAGTGGTACATTAACGTGGGTCGCCTTTTCAGCATAATGAATGAATGGATAACAATGGTTGGAGTACAAACACTGTAGAAATGAAGGGTGCAGTTTACAAGAGACTTGCCTAGCAATACATTACACATAGGTACAGTAGTGTGGATTGTGTAGTGCTGAGAGGAAAACTTCTGATGTGCATCCCTCAAAGCAGACGTTCACACATTAGGTGACCATTGTATCAACTGGCAGACAGCACTTTTCGAAACTTCTGCGAGGGGCTGCTAAAGTTGCTGGGTCATCAAAGGCAGTGGCAAACTGAAAAGGGCCTCCACTCAGAGGAACTGTAATAAGCAAAGGTTAAATGAGCTTAATATAATTAGTGGGTCCACATATAACCGTTAATGGCGAGTTTAGCTGACGTGCAGCACGGAAGTTAAAGTATGGAAACCGCAGGAACTTCTGTGCTTTTTGTAGTGCCTCATTCACCATGTAAGCATGATTGAAACTTGAAATGTTGCCGTTGCTGTTAGTCAAATCTGTACAGCACTGTTTACATATTGCTGTTCACATCCACCTACGAGTTAGCCCGGTCTGCCCAATTTTCTTAAAATGTACTACAAACTGTGAAAGGAGTTCTTATGCTTAAATCTCACCCACCATTTACTGCTTTCAGTGGACTGCAGTATTGTCAATATTTCATTTAGTCTCCCCAAAAATGTTGTTGTTTCCTTGTACTTAAAAACTTTTAAGTTTGTACTACATGTATATGAAACACTTCTCTCCTGGTTCTGGTAACTTTTCTACATTACTTAAACAATTATGACAGATTTCTAACCTGGTTGTGATAATATGTAAGTACCGACTGATGTGCTACCTACTGAACTAACAAGGCTTCAAAGATGAACACAGATTGGAGGACCTAAGATTCAAGCCTGCAACTCTGAGCTATGTTCACACTCTAACCCTGACACCTTCCTGCCTAGCTAATCCAAAAGATTTTTGGAAACTGGTCTATGATATAAAAAGACTTAAAAAGAAAACAAGCAATCTGTGCTGAGTATCCTGCTGCTGTTCCCACCTTAAATAAGAGCACTGTTTTCATTTAAATTCAGCCCACATTCCATCTACAAGTTAAAGAACTAAATGAACAAGAAATGTACAGAAACTGGTTTAACTGAAGTTACTAACACATGGCTGTGAGACTTTTTCTTTGATCCTAGATTACCGAGACTAAACAATCGCTGTCTGTTCTGTATTCTGTGCCAGTTTGAGTGAGTAAGCCATCATTGCTGAGGGTGAATGTTATTAAAATGGAAAACAAAGATGGAATATTGACCCATCCATGACTGGTCTCCAGTTGCTATTCAGAATATTGTGATTTTGAGTTGTTGTTGATAATGCTGGAAGACATCTGGTTATGGAAAAAGCCTCATGCAGCCGGTATGATAGGTAACACTCACCAGGTTATTTTACCAAGCTTCATTACTGATATGTTTAAAGGCAATTTTAGCTTTGTGAAATCCATATATCAAGTCATATACTGTTGCCAACATTTCTGTAGCTCTGCCTGGCAATGAAAATCATGTTTAGTGTCCAGTTATATGATATGAATCAAGACTGTTATTCTGGCAACATTCCTTTTACTATGGAAAAGAGACATTTTAGGAAATCATGGGTGAGGATTTTCTTTGTAGTACAGAGGAGGGCAGTGCTTTTAAAATGTGTACATACTGTGTTGGTTCTTTTCTTGAAGATAGTGATGAAAGACCTCATTACTTGGGGAATTTTCTCATTACAAAATCAGAGAATGAGTTGGAGAAGGTTTAGTACCACTTTCTTGCCTATATTGATAACAGGTCCGACTAATATGTCATTTTGTCCTACAGCTTTGTTGCTTGTGTCTCCTTGATGACACATCTTATTTCATCAATGTTAGGAATATCAGCAAGACATTAGCAAGGAAAGGTGTACTTGATGTTGATAATGCCATATGTTACGTGAGACAAATGTTTCAAAATATTTCTCCCATCTAACTTAAATGGCTTTGTTACCCTTCAGGAATATCAGGCTGCCATGAAATAGAAAATCAGTACAGGTATGACAGCTATGAATGATTATAAATGACTTTTGTAACCTGGAAAAAATACCTGTTTTGCATTTATCAATGCAGAAAGGACTTTCCTTGGCTTTCCTTTCTTTACAATGCTATGAAATGGGGTAGGGTAATGGGAACAGATGGGAGGGCACAGTGAAAGGTGGCGGCAATATCATGAAACTGCATAGGATCATGGTACCTGTACACAATAGCCATGTACCCTTGAAGGTTGCGGACAGTCAGGGAATACTTCATCCAGTGGTGGGGTCAAGCTGCCATGATATGGTTGCTATGGGCCTCTGTGCTAGCTTGTCCTGTTTTGGCTTGATGCAGTCATGTGGAATGGAGAGGGTAGTACTGTGGGATCATGAGTGTCCACCTGACAGATTGTACCATGCACTGATCCTGACAAATGCCATTGCCTCTGAAGTGCTCATTGACCATGAGTAAGGGTGACATACCATGTCCCAACAGGCTGATAGGGAAGGGGTACAGCTACGTGAATGTCCACAGACAACTTAATGAGGCATCCCAGGTGTTGAGTCAGAGGAGTGCTATCTGTCTTGACTTGGACCGCAACCCCTATAGGTCATGACAGGCAATAATAGGTTTGTGTCTCCTATGATTTCACCAATCTAACTTTGGCCAGTCTGTGTTGTGGAATCTGAATTGAAATTTATCTATTCCACAGTTGCACAGCATTGAGCAAAGTTATACAAGATGGTGCTAATACTTTATATCATGCTTACAAGGGCCAAATAGCATGATGGTTATAATAGTGAGGCTACTTAGCATCTCTGCTTCTGAGTCACTACCATAACAGATTGTCTTATCCAGACAGGCTAGCACTAGTCATACATTTGTTTTGTTATGTCACTTGCTCTATATACCCACTTAGAAGTATATTTTGTTTTACAGTTGTAGTAGAGCAGTAACCTAATGTGGTTGGATATCTGAAGAGGTATGAGTAACTTTTCTGGAACCGGAATGTGTATGCTGTCTGTGTCAGTCTGCTGTACAACTGCAGTTCTGTTTCTTAGATGTGAATTTTTTTTCCTATTGATTCATCCTTATGCAGGTCCAGTTGTAGTGGAGAAGGAGGTGCAGCCACACTCATCTTGGTCAGTGTTGACTGATGCGTTTGGTGCTGGGTCCCCACTGGCCTCTAGCATTTCCTCTCAGAAGGTGGGGCAGTGATTTAATAACTGGAGGTGGCACTGGTACTCTCCATAAATACCTTTTCTGAGAATTGTCCACAGGGGTCTGTCCTGATCTCCTGGCATCAAATGCAGAAGCTGTTGGTGACTGAGGTGCAACAGCAGCAATGGGATGTCTGCCTCAGCAGTATAGAACACCTTTTGGTATGGCTCATGGAGAAACATAACTAGTTGACCCCAACCGTTGGGCCACCAGAGCAACAACCAGCCCCTAATAGCAGTTTGTTTTAGAGGGAAGATAGATTCTATTTATGCTTGTAATATCTCTAATCTCTGAGGAGTGCACTCAACCTGAGATGCTATTGTCCTTGTCTTTCTTCACATATATATTGAATGGCTAAGGTGTGAATCCCACCTCTACAATCAAAATTGTGATAAGCAGAAAAGGTTTGAATCCCTCTGCTGCCACCAAATAAGAGATGAATGGATAGGGACTGACTTCCACTACTGCCACCAAATATGTGTCTAATGGTTGGGGTTTGAATCCCACTGCTGTCATCAAATACATGATAAATTGGATACAAATTATATGGCTACCACCAAATAATGTCAGATGTCAGAGTTATAGAGCTTTAATCCACATCACTGATACCTATTTATGAGGGACTGGGTTTATAAGTCTTGCATCTCATACCACTACCACAAATTATGCATATACGAGATTACTGGCCTTAAGAGCTTATGGCAAATGCTCACTACTGCCTTTCATTATGACCAGTACCTGCACACCCAAAAAGATTTATAGTGTCAACTACAGTACAAGGTTATAATCACTGACTCCCCAGGACTTCATTAACCTTAGTACATGACCTGTGCAATCTTGCCAACAGTAACTGAGGCTTAACCAAGCTATTTTCTCAAACAAACAGTCTCACAGTGTTACCCAGTAGGGACTATTGATGTCTGTCAGCACTTCTTTCCTGCATTCATGGTATTCATTACCACAAATCAGATTATCAACCAGTATATTCATTTAAAACAGGTGATAGTCAAAATAATCTGCCTCCTAAAGGACAGATATCAGCAGTCACACTAATAATGTGAGGACAGCCTCGGTAATAAAGTATCAGCATCAAGCTTCTTCTCACTTGAGGAGGTGATGGGGTAGAGGGGGTGTGGCACCACTTCAGGGACTGGCAACGAGCGCTAGATGAGCCAACTACCAATACAAGGCAGTACTGCAGTTGCACAGGGAAAAGACAACAAAATCTTTCATAGGGATAGACTAATGGCAGGGAAAAATACAACTCTAACTGTAGCCAATGTTATTTTCAATTACTTCTTGTACAGGATAAAAATAAAGTCAAAAGAGTTTATGATTCATGAATCTTGATTTGCATCCTGGACAAGTTAGAATGTCCTAAGTTCAAATAACAGTCTCATTCAAAATGAAAGAAAGTGAGACCAGCAGTTGTGTTTCTGTGCAAGGGGTAGAAAGATTTTCCAAGCCCATCTGATAGTCTTGGACTGCAGCAGCTTTGGTTCAATACATAACACAAATGTTAGATTTCAAGCACAGATGGAATCTATCTTTCCTTTTAAAAGAGGCTGCTAGAATGCCCAAAATGCTCCTTTCTATGGTGAGGAAATGCAGCTTGTGAACGAAGCAGTGAGCATGGTGACAGTAAACAATGCCCTATTATTAAAGGCAGCAGTCATAAATTCTATATAACTAATGAAATACACAACTATATACATTTTTAAATCAAATATACTATACATTTTTAAATCAAAGATACCATATATCATTTGGCAAACAGTACCTTTTTAGCATACCAAATTAAAACAAAAGTAAGAGCAATGCCCTCCACCCAGAATATAATTAAAAATTCTAGTTGATCCTCCAACACCTTTTTTGCAAGTTGAGCAGACTCATGTGACTTTTGAACAATTAGAATGCCATTTGTTGTTTTAACCACTTCTGATCTCATGCAATAAGTTATCTCTTTCCTCATTCCTAGCGATTACTACATAGTTTAGGTTTGTAGCCTGAATGGCAATTTCAAATACCTCCAAATAGGATTTAACATTCCCAGTGTCCTTATTGAAAACTATAGATGCACTTAATGTGGAATTTGTTATGTCTCTTGACCAAGCATCTCATTTTCATGACCTCCATTTCCAGCTTGAGTAAGGTTTCTAGGTAATGAAGTTGATCTGATTTCTGATTATTCTGCTTACAGCATGATGAGAACAATGCCAATGGTTTAGTTGATTCATCTGTTTATTTACACCTTGTTGACCAGGTTAGTCCCAAAGGTCATCTGCTATATTTTTATATTTATTGAGTTCTGTAGTGGTGTCAACCAGCATGTTTTATTTATTTAATTTTTTTTGTATTTCTTTTAGCTATGAAACTACTTCAGAAGCTGTTCTGTGCTGCCTGCTATTATTGCTTTAGATTGAGACTAGAGCTTAACAAAGTTGTTTTCTCCCAAATTTGGTGCATAATCACAGTGCTCCATGTACTACAAATAAGTAATATGAGCACCATCACTGTTAGCACCTTTGTTAATACTAGAGGATAAACTGATCTATCCTGCCCACTCCTAAATAGTACTTACCCTGCCATAATGGACGGTTAGTTTCCCACTATTTCTCTAGCCAGCCTGATTGACATGGGCATCCTGAGGCAATGTAGTAATTGCCTCATGTATACTAACAACCACTTACTCCTAAAGCAACAAGTAATGTATGTGAGAGATGTAATTATACTATGAAATTGGAACCAATCTTCTCACGTAACAACAAATAGGACATCAAGAAGGTTGTCACACTTTACCTCTCACACAAGAAAAGGTCATGACACATAAACTCACATATGTGGAGGTACTCACTACAAGTCTACCAAAAGATTAGAGAATTTCCAAGCACAAACCACTTGCACACACCGCAAAATATACAGAAACCACTACATATAATAACATACATAACGGTGTCTCAACAAATAAGCCCCTAGGGCAAAACACTTCAAAACCAAATGTCTTGGTCATAGACGACTGATAGTGAGACACACAGATGTCCCCCTCACCAGGCTGGACAAGGAGAAAGTCACAGTAAGCTGGCTGTCAGGTTCCAGAATTCATCAAATCACACATGCACTCAAGTCACTCAACAACACATACCGGAATGACTCTGTCATAGTCCATGTTGGGGTAAATTACTTGAGATGTACCTCTCTGGACTATATGAAGAGAGACATCACTGAATTTTCAGATTATGTGTCTCAGGCAGGTATAACCCTAGCCCTAAGGAGCATTCTACCTTCACCCAGGAAGATGACACAATATAGACAAAACATGAGACTTCAGCAATTGGCTTAGCTTCTGGTGTCAATCCAGGGGGATCTAGTATCTGTCATGCTGTGAGGACATGGTCAACAGACCGTGCTGCTTTGCAGAGATGGTCTGCACCTGTCTCCCCTAGACTTTTGGATAGTGGCAAAGGCTATTACCTAAGGCACCATAGTGCCTTTTTCAGGCAATGTCAGGACAATAACATTTCCAATGTAATAAAATCCACTTAAGAGAAACTCAGAGTTATGCAGCTTAATGCTAGGAGCCTAAACAGGAAACTCCACTCTCTGGAAGCACTCATCACTCTGGAAAATGCTGACATCTGTGCAATGACTGAGATGTGGTTTACGGCCACTGAGAGCACCCCGGCCGTGCAAAACTACAATGCCTTCCACATATTCATACCTCAAAACAAGCATGAAATAATGAAGGTCGAGGTGTGTCCATCTTCATTAAAGCTAAGTACACCTTCAGATTGGTTAAACAGTATGACTCTCTCGAGCTACTCCAGGTCCAACAAAATATAGGCAAAATACCCTACCACATAATTTTTAGCAATAGGTCCCCCACCATGAACCAAGAGAACCATACTGACTAGCTGGACTTACTGAAGTCACTCACCATACAGCCAAATACCTTGATCATGGGAAATTTCAACTACCCTTCCTTTGACAGGGTGACATACACAAGTACAAACATGGTTGCCCGGAGATTCCTGGACTTTGTCAATATAAATACCCTTGAACAGATAGTCTGCACCCCCATAAGAGGCTCAAATGTCCTTGCCTTAGTCCTCATCAACATGGGGGGTTACTGCACCCCTCCCTGTGTGGTACCCTCCCTGCTAAGCTCGGACCATAAATCAGACTTGTTCAAAGTTACTATCAGACCAGACATCCCCACAAGAGCAATAAAACTAAAAAGATTTTCCAAAGCTAACTACAGCCTAGTAAGCAATGGCATAAAAAGTTTCAAACCCCCTGCAAACACAGCCAACAACAACTCCTATGCAGAGGAGTACACAAATGCTCTGTATAAACACCTAAACAGCTGTATAGACTTGGCTGTACTTGAGTAGATCAAATACAGGTCCTCCTGAAAAAAACAAGCCACCCCAGTGGAACTCAAATATTAATAGGTTATATAACAGGAGGAAGAAACTGATGCCTATGAACATGAGGGAAAAATTCTCTTCACAGCTTGAATAAGCAAATCAGATATCTTGTAAAGTCTTGTAAAGCAAATTACAAAGCTAAAATAGCATTCTTAGCTAAGGATAACCATACAGCATTATTTAGCTACATCAAAAATCTAAAAGGAAATGTCCAGCTATGTGCAGAATTAGTAGTGGATGGTACCACTCACTCTGTACCTGTGGAAATTGCCAACCTGCTAGATGACAGATTTGGCACAAACTTCACCCCCCTGTCCCCACCAGCCATACTACAAAGCATTCCTGACACTAGTCCTCTGCCTAGCATCTCTAGACGAAGGTCATATCTGCACTCTCCAAGGCCAAAAAAATTACCTCAGTGGGTCTAGATAACATCAAAGGCTGCCTCCTTTGCAATCTAAAATAAGAACTAGTGAAAGCACTTGGTGCTCTCATTAACCATAGCCTGACAAATGGAGTGGAAAACAGCAACAGTAGTCTCCTTGCACAAAGTGGGTCCATCAACCAACCCTGGAAACTATAGACCCATATGTCTAACCAGCTTCATTTGCAATATCATGGAAGGAATCATCATGGACCTAATCAACAAGGACATAGACAACTTTCAGACTCTCGACCCAACTCAGTTTGGCTTTGTTAAGGGTAGATCATCCTTGTTAAACCTGGTAGATTTCTTTGAAAATGTCACAGTGCATACCACCTTTCTTGACATGGCCAAGGCTTTTGATACAATCCTTCACTCAGGTATCATACAGAAACTCTCCCAGCTGGGGATTACCCTTACATTACTAGATGAATAGCCAACTGGCTTACCAACAGAATGCATACTGTCAAAGTCGGGGACTCCACCTCTACCAGCAGGCCAGTCACCAGTGGCATACTACAAGGATCTATGCTGGGTTCTCTACTGTTTGGAATCTATTTCTCGGAAGTTCAGGCTAAAGTCAATGGCCTGTGGATTACCAAGTTCACTGATGATTGCAAATTGGGTGCAATCATTGAGTCCCCCAATGATGTTAAAATATTGCAGAAGGGCCTGACACAGACAAACGACTGGTGCCAAAGCCAAGGACTAAAACTAAACACAAAAAAGTGCATTATTATCCCCTTTGGCAAAGGGAATTCCTGCTAATAACAGTACTGACAGCACCCCCCTAAGCTCAAACCCAGTAGTGTGAGACTTGAGAACACAGGTTGACAACAATCTTAACTTCAATCACCATGTTTTCACAGTGGTAAGGAAAACCTTCTATGTTGCGCAGGGATGTCATAACTGCACTGTACTCGACCCTCATTAGACCACTATTAGAGTACAATGCCCCTTTCGTATGTACTTCACCAGACACCTGTAACAGCTGGAGTGAGCACAGAAATTTCATAACCAGGAAAATTCAGAGTCTCATAACCTTGACTTACAAGGACAGACTGAAAGCCCTGTCACTGTACTCTGTATCTTACAGGCTGCTGAGAGGTGACTTGTGCCTAGCCTACAGGGCAGTCTCCGACCACAACCTAATGAAAATGCTGCATGTTCACAAATCAAATGGGACAAGAGTCACTTGCTTCAGGGATCCTAACCTAGACTGTGACCTTAACAGAACATGCTGGAGAGACAGATATATCTCCCAGAGACTGATGCACCTCAGGAATAGACTCCCAGTTCACATAAAGAAGAGCTCCTCATTGACCCTATTCAAGCTCAACCTGGAAAATTGAATGGGAGACCACAAATTCACCCTGGTGTGGCAGCCATGTCCCTCGTGGACAGGGGTAGTTGGTGCTGATCATAGACTCACTCTACGAATAATGCACATCTAACCAAGCTCAGTTAGGGTGACTCAGGAATAACAGGACTAAGCTGTGTCTTTTTAAAATTTCTTAAGTGAAATATCTTATATGTAAATATTGTACTGACAAATATTGTATTTTGTACTGTTTTTGTCTGGAGCTTTTCTCCCCGGGCCACTGTTGAAAATGGACTCCTAGCCCAGTCGGACTTTTCCTGGTTAACAAATGTAATAAAAATAAATAGATAAATAAATATGCTTATAAAGGTAACTCAAGTATAACTTGGTTAGGCTTGTAAGGGCTCTAGAGCATTAGCCTAGTACCCTCCTATGAACCTGCTAACGTTTAGTCTGTACTTTACTTTTGAAAAAAGGAAAAGAAAAAGGAACGTTCCCAATAACCGTATCACCAACATAACCACACTGGTTCACAGTGAAGCTTGGAATAAAGGAATGTTCCCAATAACCATATCACCGACGTAACCACACTAGTTCACAATGAAGCTTGGTATAAAGGAACACTCCCAATAACCGTATCACCGATGTAACCACACTAGTTCACAGTGAAGCTTGGTATAAAGGAACGTTTCCAATAACTATATCACCGACGTAACCACACTGGTTAACACTGAAGCTTGGTATAAAGGAATGCTCCCAATAACCATATCACCGACGTAACCACACTGGTTTACAGTGAAGCTTGGTATAAAGGAATGCTCCCAATAACCATATCACCGACGTAACCACACTGGTTTACAGTGAAGCTTGGTATAAAGGAATGCTCCCAATAAATGTATCACCGTTGTAAACACATTGGTTCACAGCGAAGCTTGGTATAAAAGAATGTTCCAATAACTGTATCACCGACGTAAGCACACTGGTTCACAGTGAAGCTTGGTATAAAGGAACGCTCCCAATAACCATATCACTGACGTAACCACACTGGTTCACAGTGAAGCTTGGTACAAAGGAACATTCCCAATAACCGTATCACTGATGTAACCACACTGGTTCACAGTGAAGCTTGGTATAAAGGAATGTTCCCAATAACCGTATCACCAACGTAACCACACTGGTTCACAGTGAAGCTTGGTATAAAGGAACATTCCCAATAACCGTATCACTGACATAACCACACTGGTTCACAGTGAAGCTTGGTATAAAGGAACATTCTCAATAACTGTATTACCGATGTAACCACACTGGTTCACAGTGAATCTTGGTATAAAGGAACATTCCCAATAACTGTATCACTGATGTAACCACACTGGTTCACAGTGAAGCTTGGTATAAAAGAACATTCCCAAAAACTGTATCACTGATGTAACCACACTGGTTCACAGTGAAGTTTAGTATAAAGGAACGTTCCCAATAACCGTATCACTGACGTAACCACACTGGTTCACAGTGAAGCTTGGTATAAAGAAATGCTCCCAATAACCGTATCACCGACGTAACCACACTGGTTCACAGTGAAGCTTGGTATAAAAGAATGTTCCCAATAACCGTATCACCGACATAACCACACTGGTTCACAGTGAAGCTTGGTATAAAGGAATGTTCCCAATAACTGTATCACCGACGTAACTACACTGGTTCACAGTGAAGCTTGGTATAAAAGAACGTTCGCAATAACTGTATCACCAACGTAACCACACTGGTTCACAGTGAAGCTTGGTATAAAGGAACATTCCCAATAACCTTATCACCGATGTAACAACACTGGTTCACAGTGAAGTTTGGTATAAAGGAATGCTCCAAATAACCATATCACCAATGTAACCACACTGGTTCACAGTGAAGCTTGGTATAAAGGAATGTTCCCAATAACCGTATCACTGACATAACCACACTGGTTCACAGTGCAGCTTGGTATAAAGGAATGCTCCCAATAACTGTATCACCGACGTAACCACACTGGCTCACAGTGAAGCTTAGTATAAAGGAATGTTCCCAATAACTGTATCACCAACGTAACCGCACTGGTTCACAGTGCAGCTTGGTATAAAGGAATGCTCCCAATAACTGTATCACCGACGTAACCACACTGGCTCACAGTGAAGCTTGGTATAAAGGAATGCTCCCAATAACTGTATCACTGACATAACCACACTGGGTCACAGTGAAGCTTGGTATATTGGAACATTCCCAATAACCATATCTCTGACGTAACCACACTGGTTCACAGTGAAGCCTGGTATAAAGGAACGTTCCCAATAACTGTATCACTGACATAACCACACTGGTTCACAGTGAAGCTTGGTCTAAAGGAACGTTCCCAATAACCATATCACTGATGTAACCACACTGGTTCACATTGAAGCTTGGTATAAAGGAACGTTCCCAATAACTGTATCACCGATGTAACCACACTGGTTCACAGTGAAGTTTGGTATAAAGGAACGTTCCCAATAACCGTATCATCAATGTAACCACAGTGGTTCACAGTTAAGCTTGGTATAAAGGAATGCTCCCAATAATCGTATCACTGACATAACCACACTGGTTTACAGTGAAGCTTGGTATAAAAGAACGTTCCCAATAACAGTATCACTGACATAACCACACTGGTTCACAGTGAAGCATGGTATAAAGGAATGTTCCCAATAACCGTATCACCGACGTAACCACACTGGTTCACAGTGAAGCTTGGTATAAAGGAACGTTCCCAATAACCATATCACCAACGTAACCTTACTGGTTCAAAGTGAAGCTTGGTATAAAGGAATGCTCCCAATAACCCTATCACTGACGTAACCATACTGGTTCACAGTGAAGCTTGATATAAAGGAATGCTCCCAATAACCGTATCACCGATGTAACCACACTGGTTAACAGTAAAGCTTGGTATAAAGGAACGTTCACAATAACCAAATCACTGATGTAACCCACACTGGTCCACAGTGAAGCTTGGTATAAAAGAACGTTCCCAATAACCGTATACCGACGTAACTACACTAGTTCACAGTGAAGCTTGGTATAAAGGAACGTTCCCAATAACTGTATCACTGATGTAATGACACTGGTTCACAGTGAAGCTTGGTATAAAGTAACATTCCCAATAACCATATCACCAACGTAATCACTCTGGTTAACAGTGAAGCTTGGTATAAAGGAATGTTCCCAATAACCGTATCACCGACGTAACCACACTGGTTCACAGTGAAGCTTGGTATAAAGGAATGCTCCCAATAACCATATCACCATCGTAACCACACTGGTTCACAGTGAAGCTTGGTATAAAGAAACGTTCCCAATAACCGTATCACCAACGTAACCACACTGGTTCACAGTGAAGCTTGGTATAAAGGAACATTCCCAATAACCGTATCACCAATGTAACCACACTGTTTCACAGTGAAGCTTGGTATAAAGGAATGTTCCCAATAACCATATCACCAACGTAACCACACTGGTTCTCATTGAAGCTTGGTATAAAGGAATGTTCCCAATAACCATATCACCGACGTAACCACACTGGTTCACAGTGAAGCTTGGTATAAAGGAATGTTCCCAATAACCATATCACAGACATAACCACACTGGTTCACAGTGAAGCTTGGTATAAAGGAATGCTCCCAATAACCATATCACCATCGTAACCACACTGGTTCACAGTGAAGCTTGGTATAAAGAAACGTTCCCAATAACCGTATCACCAACGTAACCACACTGGTTCACAGTGAAGCTTGGTATAAAGGAACATTCCCAATAACCGTATCACCAATGTAACCACACTGTTTCACAGTGAAGCTTGGTATAAAGGAATGTTCCCAATAACCATATCACCAACGTAACCACACTGGTTCTCATTGAAGCTTGGTATAAAGGAATGTTCCCAATAACCATATCACCGACGTAACCACACTGGTTCACAGTGAAGCTTGGTATAAAGGAATGTTCCCAATAACCATATCACAGACATAACCACACTGGTTCACAGTGAAGCTTGGTATAAAGGAACGTTCCCAATAACTGTATCACCAATGTAACCACACTGGTTCACAGTGAAGCTTGGTATAAAGGAACATTCCCAATAACCGTATCACCGATGTAACCACACCGGTTCACAGTGAAGCTTCGTATGTCTCAGCATCGAAACAGAGAACCTCTAACCAAAACTGCTGTCAGCTGTATCCTGTCTATGCACATTCTCAGTGGCATAGACCAAGTTATGGAAAATCCCTGAAATGCAGAAAAATAATTCCCACACCCATATCCCCTTTAATCTGGCTGCCAGCATGCACCCTGTTTATAATGGGGAGGAACATTAGCTCTTTTTGAAACCCTCAAAGCTTGCAAATTAAGAAAAAAAAAACATTAGGATTTTGTTGCAACACAGAGGAAAAATCAGTATTTCCTTTAATTGTATATAAAAACTGTGATGGAATTACCAGTAGTTAGCAATTTATTGAATATATTTATATAAATAAAGCACATTAATATATACTAATGTGCCTAATGAAAAGCTTAATAAAGAGTCATGGCACACAACCATGATGAGGTAATAGCAAGTATAAAATGGTGTCAATATAAGTTATTTATTGTTTAAGGCATTATTACACTGCAGCAGTCCAAATGACAATTAACAGAAACAACCTTTTATTTGGCAAAGACAGTGATGAATATGTGTACTGGCTCATGCTAACAGCTGCTTTAGGTCTCTGAATTTGTACATAGCAACCATAAAAGTGACTATTAGCCTGACCAAGCAAATATAATTTACAAAAACATGTTCATTACTGAATCATTTTCATGAGAAATAATAAAAATAATTATTTACAGCTGGCTAGTACCAGCTTCAAGCACTTTATTAGCTTTTCCAGGTGGCTTCATAAAACAATATCCATAGCCAAGTCCTTTATGACTTACTAAGTTATTCAGTTGTCAGGATGAGTCCTGGAAAGTGATAAAAAGTCAGCATTATTTTATTGTTCCAACAGACGGTAACTGCCACAGCCTTGACTATATACAATCCTTAAAGAAACCCAGAACTGTGCAACAGACAATAGTCACTAACTCCTCTCTTGTTTATTGTTTTGGGGCCTCTATAAGCATTTAACAGTCAAGCACGAAGGCACAGAAAGGTGTATAATGTCACTCATGGTAGGGACCAAAGCACAAGCAGTCCACATACCAGATGAAGTCCCCTCTTTTTCTCCTTTCTCTTTCTGTCTCTCACATAGAATTAATTTTTCTTTTCCTTTATACATATATATATATATATACACATAGACATATATATTGATCACATTTTTTGCAGGGGTGGGCCTCCCCTGCTAATTTCATATATCAACTCAGAGACTACAGTAGGGAAAGGGCAAGCTCCCTCATCCCTATTGTGCCCCAGTCATGCACATATTTAAAAAAAAAACAGTACATGCGATCAGGTGGTTTTTGATCATGCATACCGTCTTTTTTTCAGTTGATGAAATGAACTTTCAACCAAGAGGCTGTAAACCATATATTATAAACTATATAATACAAATATTTTAGGAATGGGCAATAATGCCTTTCTAGCCTGCCAATATACCAAAATGGTTATTTTTAAAATTATCTAAACTAGTGCTTGCTTTAATGTAATTTGGTAGTCTATTGCATGTATCGGGTACTCTCTCAGAGAACAAATTAGTACACATCTCATTCCTATATAATCTTCTGCATTGGTTATCTGATGATTTTTTACTACTTTTTAGTAACCCCAAACATTCCCAGAGGTAGTTGTCTCTAAATGCCCTATAGACCTGCAGGGTTCCTATCACATCATCGAACTTTTACAAGTCCGAACCACATATGGTCGCGACCATATGTTCGAATTTGTAAAAGTTCGAGCATGTGAATGGAAATCTCCATAGGAGGAAGTTTCCATTCACTTCAATGTGGTGCGATCTCGGAGTTGGTATATTTAAGTAGTGGGGGGTATGGGGGGTGCAGGGGGCTTGCCCCCCTGCTTACAATAGTTTATTTTGTTGTCCATTGTGTTTTTATTTTTTAGGTAGTTGAAGTTATGTAACTTCGAGCATAATGGTTCGACCATTAGGTGTTCGAAGTTATGTAACTTTGACTATGTGATATAGACCCAGACCTACATAAGGTCTCCTCTTAAATGTCTATATGAGACACTATACAGTTTCGGCTATTTAAGTCTTTCATAATAACTTAAATTTTCACATCCATAGATGCCTTTAGTAGATTTCTGTTGCACTCTTTCCAGTTTATTCATGCTTGTTTTTTTATAAGATTTCCATATTGTTATTCCATGCTCAAGTTTGAGTCTAATGTAAGTAAGAAGTCATTCTTTTTGAGTTATTAGTCTTTATAAATCTTTTTATACAATCTTTATACAAGTTATAATTCTATAACTATCATCAAACAATTTGTTGATATGATTAGAAAAACTCAAAGCTGAATCTACCCAGGTCCTTAAATGAGTCTACAGTTTCAATCACTGTGTGCTGTATTAAATATTCACCTTTCAATTTATGTATCCCAAATCTCATATGCTACATTTTTGATGTATTTATCAACAAGTTTTTCCCATGTGCCCAATTTAGTCAAGCTCTTTGAAGGCATGTCCTATCTGTAACACGTAATCAGTTTACCCATTTTCAAGTCATCTGCACACAGACTACAAAACACTGCAGATGAAAAAGATAGATATGAAAGATTCAACTTAAACAAGTATAATCCTAGGATGGAACCCTGTGGGACACCCTGCATGCAGCCTAGAATTTCACCTGTCCAATTATTGTATGATACTTGCCATGTCTTCTTTGTAAGCCATGTAGCCATCCATCTTAACAAGATTACATCAGGACATAGTTATTCTAATTTCTTGATTCAGTGTTTGTGTATGACCCTATCAAATGATGAAGTTAAGTCTATATAAATTACATCACAGGACACATAATACCACCAATAAAGAGTAGATATATGAAACACCACGAACACAAACAATGGCCAGTGGCAGTAAATCGATTTTATTACAAAACCTTGAACACTCCTAGTGCCTCAGATTATACAAGCCTTTACAGAGTACTAAATACCATAAGAAATACAGCTTATAAACATTTCACAAATTCATCAAATAATTAAAAAATCAACCAGTTAAAACAACCCCAATAAACCCAGCCTTCATAAAAAATACTTCCAATTAACTTCCCTATTAAGTCCTATGGGGAAAAGTGTATTGAAATGTTTCGATTAGGCTTAATAAACATGTCAGAGATATAAAAAAAAGTAGTGAATACAATCCAGTAGCTATGCATTTTCAGCAGTATCACGGTAGTGACCCAAAAGGAGTACAAGCCACAGTTTTAAATTATATTCATAGAGGGTATATGTCAATGCAAGAATATAAAAAGAAATTGCATAGAAAGGAAACTATTTTGATATTAAAATTCAGAACACAGACGTGTGGGTGGGCATTGTAATCAATGTGCCTATATTTTATGGGGGACAACCTCCAGCTGGAAGGGGGATGTGAAATTACTATTACTCCAGGGAGAGGTTGTTGTTCTACTAAGGGGGTTGTTTATCTAGCCTCCTACCAAACCTCTTCAGGTTTCTGTGTTGGAAAGACTGAAAGGACTTTATGCAAGAGAATTTATGAACACAAAAATGGCATACCTATTAAAAATGAAAGTTACATTTTATACACACATACTATGCTATGTTGCGTTTTTGTTAGTTTTTGTTTTATATTTTAGAAATTGTAGTACTCGACCATAGGAGCTGGGCTAGGTAAAATAAATTAGAGTAAAAAGAATTATTATGGCAGTTTAGACGCAATGTGTTTACCCCCCCCAGATTTAAATGAGTCCATTTCAATTGCTCCCATTTTAAAGATGCAGGCTGCAAACTTTGAATATATATATACTATTTTACTGTTCTTGTAGTGAATTACAAATGAGTTTCTGATAAGGAATTTGATATTTTACATAGAATACTTATTTATTCAATTTGTTTTTGCTTATTTAGTGATGTATTTTATGTATCTGGGTATAGCATGACTTATATTTGATTACTGTAACTGTTTTGACAATCTTATTATGAATTTTAATATATACTTATTTACTTATAATTCAAGGTTTGAAGCTATATTACTGACCACCCACAGATTCAATTATGTGTTTAATATGTGTCCAATACATTTTAATACTCATTGAAAATTTTTAACAATTTTATGCAACAGTTCGGTTATACCTGTCTATGTACATGATTGATTTTATGGGTTGTGATAATACATCTGTCTTTTTAAGTTAGTAAGATCATTAGCAAAATTTTGTTTGAACAGTTCTGATGAAGTCCATTACTTTATTTAATTGTCTTTGTTTATTGTGAATCAAAGTGTTTCTTTTCATTTTGTAGTATATTTTATGGCTGCCCTTAGGCTGGTCCGTGCTGTGAAAGTCCAGTCTTCCTCATTCCCATTCCAAAAAATGTAAACAAAATCAGAATCAATAATAGCTGCAATCGCTGTTACTGATGTTTGGCACCTGTCGCCCAGTGATTAAGGATTCAGTGTAATTGACATTGATGAAAGGACGTTCTCCCAAGTCACAATCCAAAATTACAGTCTGATGTATGAAGAGATGCAAAAGAAAGCTTGGAATAATAACTCAGCATACAAGATCACAGTGTAAAACACTGACAAAGTAACCGATACTTTAATATGTGCATGCACTCAGAGGCAAAAAAGCATGGTAAAAGGATTAACCTTTGCAGGATTTTTGCTGCTAGCTGGTTGTATGACAGTGGTGTTGGTATGTTAGAGTAAAAGGAATAAAAGGGCAAATTCCCCCACATGGGGGTGCAGGGGGATGTGAAGGCAAATGTTTGTGTGTTTTGTTTTAAGTAGGTTTTGTGAATCTGTGTTATTGTGATTGCCTGGTTTTGTTCCTAGCCGTTTTTATTTTTCCAAATATATAGGATTCACTGTTGATGTATTATATTGATATGAATTCAATACACATCAGCAAGAAATATGACTGAAACTTTGAAACCACAACATGAGAGCACAAAACCCTGTCAGACAAGAAAAATCCAGGAAATGAAAATCTAGATCAAAGAGTAAAATGAGAGTTATTAAGCAGTATCTCAGGTAAGAGAATTTTAGGCATGTTTTAACGGGTCTACTTTAGAACAGTGAATGATCAGATGATCGAACGCTATTACATCGACTCCTAAATGTCGACGTGGCAGTGAATGGCCGGAACAGCAATTTTTTTCCCAGGGAAAAAAATCGCTGGGCCATTGTCCAGGTTGTGCCGTTTCCTCCACTGTAGTGCGATCTCGGAGTTGGTATATTTAAGTAGAGGATGAAGTGTTTAGTGTTCCTTTTTTTTTTTTTGGGATCAGCGATTTTTTTCCATGGGAAAAAGAGAAAAAAAATTGGGGATTTGACATTTAGGGGTCACTATAACAGCGTTCGATCATTTGATAGTTCATTGTTATAATATAGACCTTTTTTAACATATGATTATATTGATCAATATGCTAACTGTGTTGCCAGAAGTAAGGGAGGTTACAAGAAAGCTATGCAGGAAGTCTACAAGTTAAAAATCTAGAAACATACTACCAATGCCAGTGACCTTCCATCTGCCTCCATCTTAGCCTGATATTCACTAAAAGTGAAAAAAATTGCTTATCTCAACTGGATTTCAATATAATATTTAAAATGCTCTGCTTGTACTTGCTTAACTGCTTTAATCTGTATTATGTATATGGTTAAACATATACCTGAAGCTGTAGCCATCATACCTCTCAACCTCTTAGCAGACGAAATCTGGACAAAGCCTAAAATAATGGGGGGGACAAAGGCCTAAAAATAGGGGCACATTTTAAATATTGCCCTTATTAACTTAAACCATTGCAAGAATAGCAGGTTTGAGTTAGCATGCATTTTCTGAAGGATACAAAGTCTGAAACTCAAATGTATGTCACTATGTATTGGCTTTAGTCTTCAGTAATTTACCTGAAAACCTCACATTTTCTGAGGAACAGACCAACATATGTGGCAAAAATCCGGACATTCTGCAAAAATCTAGACAGTTGAGAGGTATGGCTCGCTCTATCTATCTATCTATCTATCTATCTATCTATCTATCTATCTATCTATCTGTCGGTCTGTCTATCTATCTATCTGTCTGTCTGTCTGTCTGTCTGTCTGTCTGTCTATCTATCTATCTGTCTGTCTGTCTGTCTATCTATCTATCTGTCTGTCTGTCTGTCTGTCTGTCTGTCTATCTATCTATCTATCTATCTATCTATCTATCTATCTGTCTGTCTGTATATCTATCTATCTATCTAACTATCTAACTATCTATCTATCTATCTATCTATCTATCTATCTATCTATCTATCTGTCTATCTGTCTGTATATCTATCTATCTATCTACCTATCTATCTATCTATCTATCTGTTTTTGTTTTAATGTCTACTGCCTGTAACTCTGTTGTTTGTTTTTGAATCTTGTTCTTTGTAATATGTTTGGTCATTTTTGAATGCTTGTTGACTTTTTTCCAAGGGCCTACTCCGAAATTGGACTTACCCAACTGGATAACCTAATTTCTAACAGAAAGAAAATTATTTAAAAAAATAAAATGAATAAGAATCACAGACTAATGTAATATTGAAGACGGAGCAAATTAGATAAGCAACTTTTCTGATGTAATCATTTCCTTTGACTCTTTGCCTTTATGTCTTTGAAGTTTCTTTTGTATTTTGTAAGCTTCTTATTTATAGCACAAACAAAAGAAAATCCTGCATTTTAGAGGAATGAAGCCAAGACTATGATGCATATGATTCAAGATCATTTAGCAGATAAGATGCTGGTAGAGCTGGTTAGGGGAAGGATAAAAAACTCCAACTTTTTTACAGCCTTCAAGAAGGATCTTAAACTTCATTTGCAAAATGAAGCAGATCTGCTTGTGAGACTCTTAGTAAATTCCTGCAGTTAATTCAATGCACATAAACTTTCACTATTAATCACTATATGTTGTAAATTAGGAAACTCTATCACATAGTAAAGTCTTTACTAGACTTTCTGTATACTGTATGTTTACTGTTATTGCTGTTCATTGCTCTCTCTGTAATAAAATCACCTGTGTGCATGTTAACTTATTCTCGTTTCTGTAACTGTACCTTGGTTGTAACTGAAAAGGGTCACATACTTTTCCAATTATGAAATTAAAAAATAAAATTAAAAATAAAATAATAATTTGTTACTTATAAAAGTGAACTAATCCCAGTGGACTGTTTTCAGTGAAACCTAGGCCATAATGTTTATATAATCATTTGTTACCCATAAAAGTGAACTAATTCCAGTGAACTTTTCCCAGCAATGACTCAGGCCACTGTGACAATGGTAACATTCATAAACAGTTTATTACAAGAAGTCCTACCTAATCAGCATAGCATTGGGAAGTGAAAGCAAATGCATGTATACATAACAAGAAAACAGAGATCCTTTGCAATTTATGTGCATTTAAAGTGTATTTTTGTTACAAATCACCCTTTCTCCTTACTGTTTGGTACTTGAACTGTTTTGTCTTGCAATCGTCTTATAGCAGGGTGTTTAGCTTGGGGATAAGTTGTTTGTTGTAACACTGCACTTGAGGGTCCTTTTTTCTGTGCTTTTACATTAAGAGGACTAAGGTCATCCCACTTGTAGCAGAAGGTATTCACCTGGTCTATATGAGTTGGGAAGCACTGCAGAGGGGCTTAGAGTGTAGTCATTTTTTTGCCAGAGGGTTCAGGAGTTAGATTTCACTTTCATTCTTTCTTCCATAAATTAAGCGCGTGTTTTCATGGAGCTGCTCGCTGCACAGCAGTGGTTGGCAGTGTCCTCTACAGACATGAGCACCTGGACAGTCAAGTTTACCTATAAAACTAGTACTAGTACTGTAACCTACGATTTAGCAATGCACTGTGCAGAGTTAAGCTCAGAACAGCTAGCTTGCACATTAGACATCACTAATACCATATCCTAACACTATTCAGCTCTAGTCCATAACCCTTGAGACACCCCTAGGAGACCTCTGTAAACCCAATTGTTAGAAAAATCTATACATGCTGCTTAGAAAATATATTTACATACATGCTGCCTAGAAAAATATATTTACAATGTGTGCTGCTTAGGAAAATGTGTATTTAAACATTCAAACATATATAAGTTGTGTAATCAAATATATAGAGAAATGTGTGCTTTAGTTAGAAATAAATGTACTTAAATCCATAATAGAGAACAAAGTTTATGTAATGCATTTAATTCTGTCTTACTAGAATAATAGTAGAAATAAACCTGCATATTATTGCTTGAAGCACAAGCTGCAGTGTAATCAGAAATTTGACCTTGGCAGCTTGCAAACACAGCCTGGCTCATGTCTTTCAAGTAAAGATTATTTTGCAAAGTTAGAAAATAATAAATCTGTTCACATGTGTGTCCTCTTTCCTGCCTCCACCAGGAGAGCAGCCTTGTGCGCGCTATCTCTGATAGTGCGCAGCTGGGAAACGAAAGACAAAAAAGGCATTAAGAAAGACATACATCTATTGTATTTGAACTAATCAAAGAACCTTGAATTGGCTACATCCTCAGGAGGTCATCGTGACTGACCAGGTGTTTGCAAGGCTGTAACATTCACATGGAAAAAAGACTTTTTGAAAAACACAAATTCAACACTTTTTATGAATTACTATAATGTAAAGACCCTGTCACTGACCACGCCAGTGAGGTGGGCAAAACTGATAATAACATGTATAAAGTTGGTGTTCATTTCTAAATAAAACTAGTCAAAATTCTATACAACTTTGTGTATGGTTTTTTGCCTCCTAATGTACATTAGAGCTTTAAAATACTTAAGTTCTCCTGCATTATTGTTTGTTATTGATTGACATTGTTTTTGAATAACTCAATAATTTTTACAGTCCAATTCTAACAAATTTATTTAACATTTTGGTCCTTCGAGCCGGAATTCCCTTGGTAAGCTGCAGGTCACAAAGTGCATAAGTGCTAATAAATCTGCGCAAAAAAAGCTGCCGAAAAGAATGGTTCTTCTTAAAGTGAAAAGACCTCCGACTGAATTGTTGTGTGTAAAGAGGCTGTCCACTTTCTGATCTGTGGCTGAAAAGCGAAAGACTGGGCCCCAAAAATAAACAGTAAGAGCAGAAGGCTCAGGTAAAAAAAATTTCCCTCTTTGTCTTTGTTTTAAATCAGGGACCAGGTTACACTGTGCTATTGCTAAAGTTTGTAATAGCAGGAAGAGAGAGAGTCAAAGTATTGTATCTTAAGTCATAGATCAGGAAATAACAAAGCAAAGTAAACAGTCATTCTAGACACTACTGTGGATATGGGGAAATAAAATACCACGTGGTACAAGAGAAGGGTTACGTAACAGTCTTTTTAAGACATGAAAAATCAGTGCACTAAGAAATCACGAGATCCGCCCCTAACGGATAATATAAAGCATATACAATTACAGTAAGCAAATAATGTAAAATATTTTGCAAAATGTGTTAACAACTATAAATTAATAGTAAACTAAATAAACTTTCACTAGTTAAACTCCTTAAACAAGCCTTAATCTAATGCAGGGCGTCAGGCAAAAGAAAAACAGCACCAACTAGGCATACCTCAAGCACATAGGTGGATTGAGAAAGCAAATTGTAAAAAAAAAAAAAACAAAAGCTTAAAAAATTCTAAAACATTTTTAGACAACAGAGTAAAAAGTCTAACAGACAAAATCTCTGAAAAATAAAAACTTAAAGCAGACTGGACTTGCATTAATTAATGCATACAACAGGGAAATAAGACAGTAAATGAATATTATGCTAAATTATTAAAATGCTTAAAACAGCAATTAAAAAACATATATACATTTTTAAAAGGTTGCATTGCCTCTGTTAGTAGTTTTATTACAAGGCATATAATAAATCACTGAACAAGCAGGCTGCAAGCCTTACTTGAGTATGCTAGACGTACTAAAAGACACCTTAATAGTAAAAAAAAAAAAAAAGGCACAAGTCTTCACTGCTGAAGACAAAGCTAAAGTATTTGTATTACAGTCAGGTAAAAAGGGCATCTAGCTAGGGACTATAAACAAAATAAGAAAGCAATAACAAAAAATAAAGGAAATGTGGACTGACTATATAATAGTAATAATAACCAAAAATCATCAGAAAAGGTTAATAAACAAAAAAAAAATGTAAATGTAGTAGAGGGAATAGAAAAAGTACAAACAAATGTAGAGAATAAAAATCAAAATAAAATTTTAGATTTAGCATTGTTGAGCCTGAAGCTCTACCTAGCAAATACAAAACCAGAAGTAACACTTCTGGTAAAGGAAAGAAAGGTCAAATTCCTGTGTGACTCAAAAGCGTCACGGACTTTGATACACCCCTCCAAGTTACCAAAACATTCTAAATCACCTGATTATATATTAGTAAAAGCAGCAAATGGACAGCTATACAGGGAACCACTTTCCCATAATATAGCAATAACTGACCCTGTTTCAGGTATGACTCAGAAAAGTAAAATTGTAGTTTCTGCAAAAATATCCAGTAAACTTACTGGAAAAAAACCTTGTGCAGATATTTGGCATAGCAGTAGTTCCTACCATGCAGGGTATGGAAGCACAAAGACAAATGAATGCTCTTGTGGTGTGATCAAAGAGTAAAGCCTATTATTGGTACAGCCAGGACCTAGTTATGATTGGTCCAGGGGCAGTAACCAAAAAACTAATAAACGTAGCCATCAGTAAGGTACCCTCCCTTGACACTGATCAGCAGCACTTGTTACATTGTACTCCATACTACTGTAGCACACCAGGACCTAATAAAAAATATAAGTAAAAATCCTGCTGACAAATTAATATTACAAACTTTATGCTGGAATACTGAGGAAAACAGTGTAGTAAGCTGTTCATTACCTCAGGAGTTCATGAGATTGTATAAGTCCAATAGACTGCCACATGTCAGCTTGACAAAAAAACAAAAGTGTTAAATGGGCAGACTTAAAAAAAAAAGGGTAACAAAATGGGAAAACAGACTAATTTAAAAATGTCAGGACAAAAAATATAAAAACAAAACTGAATTGGTTGACACAAACACATACAGCTGTACACTTGCAATCTAGTAAGGACAGCTGATTAGCATTTTTATTAAAAGAAAAAAAAAAGGCCTTGTGTAAAATTCCAACAACTCTGTGGTCAACAGGCAAGTTAAATGTAGGGCTTATTCAAGCAGCAAAACCAGTTACAATTACCCCAAAGTCAGCTTTTAAACCACAGAAAAAAAAACAATACATTTTAGAAAAGAATGCAAAAGTAAAAATTAAGCCTATAATAAGCAGCATTACTCAAAAAAGGAGTACTGGTAAAAACTCCTGATTCACCATGTGATACACCCCTATTTCCTGTTAAAAAAAAAAAAGGCAAACGGGGAATGGCAGATGGTACAAAATTTATAAGCTGTGAATAATGCAGTAATACCTAAAGCACCTATGGTGCCAGACCCACATACCTTGTTAAATGATTTAAAGCCACAACAAAAGTATTTTACTGTGGTAAATATAAGCAATGCTTTCTTTTCAATACCTATACATCCTGATAGTCAATATTGGTTTGCATTTACATTTCAGGGTAAAAGGTATACATATACACGACTACCACAGGGATATTGTGAAAGCCCAATAATATTTGCACAAAAAATGGCTAGCAATCTGGCAGGGTCTACCCCACCAGAAAGTAGTTAAATTTTACTTTATGTAAATAACATCTTGCTAACAGCACCCAGCAGCAGTGCAGAGTAAATACAGTAGCATTGTTAAAATTTTTAGTAATACAAGGACACAAAGTAAACAAAAGTAAGTTACAACTTTGAAAAAAAAAACACAGGTTAAATACCTGGGATATGTGATATTCAATAAAAATAAAATACTAGATAAGGGAAAAAAAAAAAGGAAAAAAAAAAAACAGCAATTTTGCAAGCACCCAAACCAACAACTAAAAAAAAAATAATGTCTTTTCTTAGGTACAACTAATTTTTGTTGGAACTGGGTACCAAATTATTTTACAATGAAAAACAAAAGCAGAAATGGCTTTCTGCAGGTTAAAGCAGTTAATAGCTTCTTCATTAGTTTTAAGACTTCCAAGTTATCACAAACGTTTTTTTTTAAACCATAAATTGTAAGCAATGGTACATAACATCAGTATTAAAGCAACAACATGGGGATAAGCAATGCCCCATAGCTTACTATTCATTACAGTTAGACCCAGTGGTGCAATCTTTGCCTCACTGTGTACAAGCAGTAGTTGCAGCAGCAATGGCAGTACAGGCTTCAGCCTCAATGGTGTTATTTCACCCTCTCACATTAAGAATGCCTCATGCAGTTGCAATAATTCTGCCACAAAAAAAAGTTGCATACCTTTCTCCTGCTAGACATCTTTCATGTATAACCATACTGCTGAGTCAACCTCATATAAACAGTTAGCTTTACCTAGACAAAATCTTACAAATATGCCCTTAAATAATGCTAAGGTGACATATTACGTGAATGGCTCATGCAGAAAGGGTCCTACAGGAAAAAATCTGGTGGGGTATGCAGTAGTTACAGACACTAAAAATTTAAAAGCACAAACTTTGCCACACAACTTGTATGCTCAAGCAGCAAAACTGGTAATTTTGACAAAAGCATGTATTTTAGTAAAAGGCAAAAAAAGTAAACATATATACTGATAATCAGTATGCTTTTTCTACAGTGCATGTGTTTGCACAATAATAAAAAAAATAAAGAAATAATTACATCCAGTAAAAAACCTATTAATCATGCGCAATTTATTTTGAAGCTATTAAAATCTATTCAGTTGCCTACCAAAGTAGCTATTTGTAAATGTGTAGCTCATACAAAACAACAAAATAAAATTTCAAAAGGTAATGCACGAGCTGATGCAGCTGCAAAGCAAGCAGCCTCAGACTCAAAAACTTTATTTTTTTTAATAAAAAATTACAGCCCTTTGAAATTTTAAATTTAGACATGTTAAAAACAATGCAAATGCTTACTACAACAGCAAAAAAACAAAACTGGGTAAAACAAGGTGCAATTTTTAAAAATGGACTGTACATTTCCAAAGGAAAAAAACAATATTACCGTCTAATTTATTTAGAAATGCAGCTTTGTTGAGCCATGGGCAGAGCCATGTCTCAACAGGGGGGATGGTACAGTTAGTAAATAAAATATTCCAAACATATGGATACATAAATTATACAATAAAATTTTGTGCAGCTTGTCATACTTGTAACAAGCACCATGCACAAGGAGCATTTAAAAACAAGCAAGGAAGTTTCCCTACACCACCATATCCATTCCATACTATTTGTATGGACTTCATAGAGTTGAATAAATGTGAAGGAAAGAAATACTGTTTAGTGATCATAGATATGTTTTCAAAATGGGTAGAAGCTTTTCCTTAAGGAATCACTGTGCTTACCACCCACAGTCAGCAGGACTGGTGGAGAGGTACAATGGGATTTTAAAAAAAAAAAAAAAAAAAACAAGTTAAGAAAGTTGATGAGTAAGACTCAGAAAAATTGGATTTGCTGTTTACCTCTAGCATTGCTGAGCATGAAAATAGTAACAAATGTAAAGGGTTTGATCCCCTTTAAAGTAGTATTTGGAAGGGCATATTATGTGCCTCAGTAAAAAGCTCTCATGCCTGCAGGGCTGAAGGCTGACAGTTCACTAGCTAATTAAATAAAGAAACTGTTATAAATAAATCTGTTTTGCAGTTTAACTCTTTTTCAGACAAAAAAACTTTCAGCTGAATAAAAACTTTGTGACTGATACACAAGGGCAAAATGGCCAAGAGTAAAGAAGACAAAAAAGCAGAGCAACCCAAGAACTATTGCATAATTATTTTAACTATGTATTTGTTAACTATAAGTGTGACAATTTTTCTCTTATTGTGGTTTTTCCCTGCACTCAACCACACAAGTGAAAGTGAGAAGACGTGATGAACTGTTTATAGACTGGCATCCAAATTTTAACACGTACCTGGCCATGAAGCAAGTGTATACAGAAACTATGCACATTTCAAATTGCTGAGTTTGTACAGCTATACCAACAAAATATAATAGACTTTAACGTCCTCTGTCCCTCTGGGGATAAAATAAGACTTTGGAAAGTTTTTTTTATACAAAAACTGTGAGATCACAGGACAAAATTGCTTTATTTTTACCTGTTCACACAAAAAGAAGTTGTATGTCTCTACAAAAGTAATACCCTCCAGGTGGGCTGGAGTAATGGTAATATAACAATGTCTTATAAATGTTACATTAAAATCAAAAGTGGGGGTACTGTTTGTAATACTAACCATGATTCATATCTGAGTTCAATGAAAACTACATTAAATGCAGTATGTGACAATCCAGTCTTAACTAAGCAATTGTCTATTAAAAATAGAAAAATGTTTCATGCAGGGATAACACGTATCAGTACCAAAGTAATAATTTTATTTGTGAAAAAAAGGCATATAAATGGTTACCTGAAAATTGGTCCGGCAGTTGTTTTTTGGGTTATCTAGTTTCAGCAATAAGACATACTGCAGAATTACCTTTGGGTAAAATACAAAACGTAAAAAAAACAGCTCAAAAATCTGAAGGTCCAGTGAGAAAAAAACCCTGTGAATCCAGTTGGTAAAATCGAAGCTGGTTAAAAAGGCCATAATTCAGTAAAAGACAAAAGTAAATTGACCCATATGAACTTGGGCAACAGTGTTATATCCAGGGCAAAAATACCACCAGCCTATGGAGCAGTCAAATCGATCTGGGAGCTAAGGAAGCTGTCAAAAAGTCATGAGCAATGCAACTTTTTCCACCCTAAAATTGGTGACTAATGAACTGAATGCAATAAAAACTGTTGTGCTACAAAATCGAATGGCTCTTTACTTCACCCTGGCGGCAAGAGGTGGTACACGAAAAAAAATGCTGTGCGTACATTCCAGACAACCAACATGAAATCAATGACCACCTAGAGGTAATTCAGCAAGTATCAGCATTGACTAAAACCAGGCCCAAACCCACTGACGGACTTTTTCCAGAATCTGTTTGGGGGGGGGTGAGGTTCCATCCTATTAAACATTTAATTGCTATTTGTGTGGGTATACTCCTAATAGGAGCATGTGTTTACTGTGAAATTCCCTGCATGAAAAAATTAATCAAAAATTTGTTAATATATCTGCTACTGAAACTTTTTACCAAAGTGTTGAAATTAAAAGATTAATTTCAAATAATGCTTTTTCTGAAATATAAAACCAATGACTTACTTAGCTGAGAGTCCTTGAAAGGAAAAGGCTAAAAAATAAAATAATACTGTTTATGTTTCTAATAGCATTAAATGCATTAACAGGAGGGAGAATGTTAGAAAAATCTATACATGCTGCTTAGAAAATATATTTACATACATGCTGCCTAGAAAAATATATTTACAATGTGTGCTGCTTAGGAAAATGTGTATTTAAACATTCAAACATATATAAGTTGTGTAATCAAATATATAGAGAAATGTGTGCTTTAGTTAGAAATAAATGTACTTAAATCCATAATAGAGAACAAAGTTTATGTAATGCATTTAATTCTGTCTTACTAGAATAATAGTAGAAATAAACCTGCATATTATTGCTTGAAGCACAAGCTGCAGTGTAATCAGAAATTTGACCTTGGCAGCTTGCAAACACAGCCTGGCTCATGTCTTTCAAGTAAAGATTATTTTGCAAAGTTAGAAAATAATAAATCTGTTCACATGTGTGTCCTCTTTCCTGCCTCCACCAGGAGAGCAGCCTTGTGCGCGCTATCTCTGATAGTGCGCAGCTGGGAACGAGAAAGACAAAAAAAGGCATTAAGAAAGACATACATCTATTGTATTTGAACTAATCAAAGAACCTTGAATTGGCTACATCCTCAGGAGGTCATCGTGACTGACCAGGTGTTTGCAAGGCTGTAACATTCACATGGAAAAAAGACTTTTTGAAAAACACAAATTCAACACTTTTTATGAATTACTATAATGTAAAGACCCTGTCACTGACCACGCCAGTGAGGTGGGCAAAACTGATAATAACATGTATAAAGTTGGTGTTCATTTCTAAATAAAACTAGTCAAAATTCTATACAACTTTGTGTATGGTTTTTTGCCTCCTAATGTACATTAGAGCTTTAAAATACTTAAGTTCTCCTGCATTATTGTTTGTTATTGATTGACATTGTTTTTAAATAGCTCAATAATTTTTACAGTCCAATTCTAACAAATTTATTTAACACCAATCCTCAAACCCTAATAGCCCACCCTAATGCAGGTCTTGAAAACATTGATATTCAATTTCCAAATGTCTCTGTAGCAAGCTTGGTAGATATTGGCATCCTGAAACACTGTATCAATTGTCTCATGTTCACTGACAACCTTTTTATCCTTAATGAAACCAACACTGTATGCAAGAGAATATGATTCACAATTTCCTTGGAGGCAAAAATCTTGCATGCAAACAAGGTTGTCAAGAACATGCTCGCTACATCCACCACACAGTGTCCACACACACAGACCATCTTTTGCTGAGGCACTAAAAATCAGTCTCTCGAAATCTAAAAAGACCTCCTAAGCCTGCAAATGACAAGGCCTATCCTCATCAATCTCCAAAGGATACATCAAAAGCAACGGCAAACACCACATATAAGTCTACATCCAATGGACCCCTGAAAACAAGGCCCATAGGGCAAGCAAACAATTTATCCAGGACTCTTGTCATATAGGACTCCATCGTACAACACACAGCTGTCCCAGTCACCGGAAAGGACAGGGAGAAGATTGTAGTCATTTACGTACCTGGAGCTAGGATCTGCCGAGTTATAAATGCATTCAAGTCATTGCACAACAGATACTAGTATGATTCTATCATAGTCCGTGTGGGTGTGAATGACCTAGGGCATAACTCTCTGGACTATATGAAGACAGACATTATGGACCTCTCTGAATATGTGTCTCAAACGGGAATATACTTTTCAGTGAATAGCATTCTACCTTCATCAAGGAGGATAATGCCACAGCATGAGCAAAAAATGACTGACTTTAACAGCTGGCTTAGTATCTGCTGTCAATCCAGGGGAATTCAATATCTGTCAGCCTGGGAAAATATGGTCAACACAACACATGGCTTTGCCAAAGATGGCCTGCACCTGTCCCCCCACGCTTCAGTACTTTGGCTAAAACTTTATCTCCCTGCCTTAGAGATGTTTTTGCAATGCTAATGTGATGGATCTGCTGACATAGTAAATAAAACCCAAAGGAACCTAAAGGTGTTACTTCTCAATGCTAGGATCCTTAACAAGAAACCACACCCTAGAAGCTGTCCTCACTCTGGAGAATATAGACATCTGTGCCATTACTTATACATGGTTTAAAGCCATGGAAAGTACCTTGGCAGTGCAAGGCTTCAGTGCTTTCCACATTTTTAGAGCATCAGCTGCACAGACAGGGACTAAAGGTGGAGGTGTCTTGATCTAAGTTAGCAACAAGTATATCTTAAGGTTGGTTAAACAGGATGATATCTGGAGTTCATCCAGGTGCAAATCACCTTAGATAAAGTCCCTTACCATACCTTAGTAATCTATAGGTCACCAACTATGTCACAAGAATCCCACAACTCTTATTTAGACCTACTGGAGGCACTCTGTATCCAACCACACACTCTATTAATATCCCTCTGTAGACTGGGAAACAAACTGCCTCCAGCTTGCAGGCATGTTTCCGTGATCTTATTAACACAAATGCCCTTGATCAGCTAGTGGGACAGTGCTGCAGCCCCCCACCCCTGTGTCATGTTCTCACTGATGAGGTTGGATCACAAAACTGTCTCCTTCAAAATAAAAATAATCTTGGAAAATACAGCAAATCCCATTTAAGTTAGGAACTATTTTAAAGCAAACTGCATCCTATTAAACAACAGTTTCTCAAAATTTGATGCCCTGCCTAACCCAGAGTTCACAACAGCCTATGCAGAATTATTTACAGAAACATTGTACAAGCATAAATTGTTGCATAGAGGCTGCTGTACCTATAAGAACTAAGTTCAAAACAAATCCCGAAAACATACCACAGTTGAGGAATCCTAATCGTAACAGGTTCTAGAACAAAAGGAAAATAAGTTATGGCCAAAGTCAGAAAGAGCAGCTCTCATAATGATAAGAGCTCAGTAATTAAACTAAACTGGAAGCTAAGAGGACTAATTAAATCCAAGAAGGCAATTTACAAGGTTAAGATAGTCTCTCAGACTAAAGACAACCACAAGGCCTCCTAGAACATTGTCCGGAACCTCAAAGGTAACACACAACAGTGTGTAGAACTGGTAGCAAATGGTACCACCTTCACGGAGCAGAGTGACATAGCAAATCTGTTGGCTGACAAATTCAGCCCAACTTCTAAGTAAGGGTGTGGCATCAAAATTCAATAACGTTATAGTACCCCTCTACCTTTCCCTTATCAGACCCATCATTGAGTAGAATGCTCCCTTCAACATGTACCTGACTAGCCATATGCAACAGCTGGGATGCCCACAGAGGTTCCTCATCAAGAGAATCCACAGTATTAACACATTGTCCTATACAGATCATCTTAGAGCCCTGCATCTATACTCAGTCTCCTACAGGTTGTTGAGAGGCAATCTGTGCTTGGCATATAAGGCATCCTTAGATCCAGCTCTGATGGAGTTTTTGCACATCTGCAAAACAAGAAGCACCAGAAACACTAGATCCAGGGGTGTGACTCAAAGGATCCTCATGCTTTTTAGCCACCTTCTAACTAACATACCCATTCTAACAAATATCCCTCCTCCAATCAAGCTACACATGTTACAAGAAGATACAAGTGGGCTGGGTTGAGCGGCTAGGCTTATAAAGGTGCTGCCGGTCATTAGTCTAGCATATATCTGAATCTGTGACCCTATGAAACCCGACCGGGTGCCAGCAGCACTAACCACTCCTGCACTGTGTATCCCAAACTTCTTTGCAGTATGGAAGTGCATTATACATAATTCATAGCAGTGTAAACTGTCAGTATAACATCCTTTGTCTGTGTTTCATGATAATAAAAGCTGTCCATGTAAGTCCCTAGTTTATATATACCATTGCATGAGCTGTCAGTACAAACCTCTTCTATACTTCACGGCAGGGCAGAGGCCAGTCCTACAAGTGTAAGTGTCTCACCCCTACTTCTCATCAGCATGATACTGACCTATACCTTACCTTGTATTTCAGCCCAGTATGACCCCATTACACTTCACTGTGTTATGGATTAGCAGCATAAGGAGCACCCCCTGCAATTTCGTTAAAGCGGAAGATGTTAGCATGACTCTTTTCAGCTGTACTTTACTGCAGTGTAAGCCATGCACATGACCCAAGCCCATGTGTTTTCTAAGTATGAACTATCATTATGTAGACTTTCTCTATGTATGAGTGTAGATGTTAGCCTGAGCCCTATCTCCTGCATGTCATTGTAATTTTTAACCTTTTCTCTCTGATATGCAGCCCCAGGATGAACTGTCCCTGTGTATCTATTTCTTAAGTAAAGAATCATATCTCTCAACCTCTTAACATAAAAAAGCTGGACAAAGTCAAAAATAATGGGGGGATAAAGTCCCAAAAATAGGGACACAATTTAAATATTGCTCTTATAAGCTTAGAAAGTTGCAAAAATAAAAGCCTGTATGTTATGATGCATTTTTCTGAAAGATATGAAATGTGAAACTCAAATGACTGTTATTATTTAGAGAAGTCAGTCTTCACTACTTTGCCACAAAAATCTATAAAATCACAAATTTTACGAGGAACAGACCAAAAATATAAAGCAAAAATCTGTACAGGTGAGAGGTGTGGACTAAAGATCATTTCACCTGAACCTGACGTTTGACACACTGCAGTTGTATACAGTAAATGGAGCATGAAAAATGTGTAATCATCAAACATTTGTTTATCAGCTTGCTACCTTGTGTAATTGGTTACTGCTTCCTTTGTGCTGCACATAAATAAAAGTCTTGCTTACCTCCTGTCTCGAGTGTGCCATCCATGCTACGAACACCTTGCATGCTAATAAATCCCAAGGCTGCTACATAAATACTCATTATGTACTGTACAATCGTGACTTTCATATTGTTCTTCTGTAGAGAATTACAAGAGGCTCTGACACTGTTTACAAAAACTGAAACAGAAGGCATGTCTTTTTAATCTGCTCTACAAGCATCTTTGATTTGTTTTCCATGGGCTTTAACAAGGTGAACAATTTTTGAATGTCAGTTAAAGTGAAGTCATAATGTAAATTTCTTCAGTCATTAAGTATGTCTTTGGAGTCAATAGTTAGACTAATTTTGTGTTTAAAATGAATGAAACATAATAAATATCTCTATTCTGGTTGGTGGTTTATTTTAGAGAAATTATATCATACATTGAGTAATGGGTGCCAACCTCCTTTTACAACCTTTGAACCATGCAGGACAGGGATCAGCAGTGGCACATAATGGTAGTTGTCGTGGCCAAGCTAGCAGCAGGCATACCAGCTGGGTCACTTTATTACTCTGATCATGTAATGAATCCATGGTTCCCATATTATGAAGTCACTTTTACATGCAGTGCTAGTCTAGCAATGAACAACTGAATTTATTTTCAGCTAGACTACACATAAAAAGTATCCCACCTCCCTTGTCTGCACACACACATATGTTCACTCACACAGCCTTAGAGAACTAAGCAAACTGACTTAACACAAAGAAGGAAGCAGGCAAGATACTGGAAAATTCTGTGGTTGGCCTGAATAAGCAGATGAAGTTCTATCGTCTGAGATGGAAGTGACTGGGGTTTAGTTTGTTCCTGCTTACCACAGGACTCACTAGGGGGCAGATTGAGTAACTGGATGACAATAGAGTGCTTTCTCTGGAGGAGGGTTGGGATGTTTATACTGCTTGACAGCCTCTTGCTGAAGGCCAAGAGTATTGCAGTAAGCAGATAGGCACAATAGATGGGAAAGGGGTGCAGAATTAGATAGGCACAATAGATGGGGAAGGGGTGTACAGGTAGATAGGTACAATAGATGGGAAAGGGGTGCACAGTTAGATAGGCACAATAGATGGGGAAGGGGTATATAGGTAGATAGGTACAATAGATGGGGAAGGGGTATACAGGTAGATAGGTACAATAGATGGGAAAGGGGTGCACAGTTAGATAGGCACAATAGATGGGGAAGGGGTATACAGATAGATAGGCACAATAGATGGGGAAGGGGTATACAGGTAGATAGGTACAATAGATGGGGAAGGGGTATACAGGTAGATAGGTACAATAGATGGGAAAGGGGTGCACAGTTAGATAGGCACAATAGATGGGGAAGGGGTATACAGGTAGATAGGTACAATAGATGGGGAAGGGGTATACAGGTAGATAGGTACAATAGATAGGAAAGGGGTGCACAGTTAGATAGGCACAATAGATGGGGAAGGGGTATACAGGTAGATAGGTACAATAGATGGGAAAGGGGTGCACAGTTAGGTAGGCACAATAGATGGGGAAGGGTTATACAGGTAGATAGGTACAATAGATGGGGAAGGGGTATACAGGTAGATAGGTACAATAGATGGGAAAGGGGTGCACAGTTAGGTAGGCACAATAGATGGGGAAGGGTTATACAGGTAGATAGGTACAATAGATGGGGAAGGGTTATACAGGTAGATAGACACAATAGATGGGGAAGGGGTATACAGGTAGATAGGTACAATAGATAGGAAAGGGGTGCACAGTTAGATAGGCACAATAGATGGGGAAGGGGTATACAGGTAGATAGGTACAATAGATGGGGAAGGGGTATACAGGTAGATAGGTACAATAGATGGGGAAGGGGTATACAGGTAGATAGGTACAATAGATGGGAAAGGGGTGCACAGTTAGATAGGTACAATAGATGGGGAAGGGGTATACAGATAGATAGGTACAATAGATGGGTTAGGGGTATACAGGTAGATAGGTACAATAGATGGGAAAGGGGTGCACAGTTAGGTAGGCACAATAGATGGGGAAGGGGTATACAGGTAGATAGGCACAATAGATGGGGAAGGGGTATACAGGTAGATAGGTACAATAGATGGGAAAGGGGTGCACAGTTAGATAGGCACAATAGATGGGGAAGTGGTATACAGGTAGATAGGTACAATAGATGGGAAAGGGGTATACAGGTAGATAGGTACAATAGATGGGGAAGGGGTATACAGGTAGATAGGTACAATAGATGGGGAAGGGGTATACAGGTAGATAGGTACAATAGATGGGGAAGGGGTATACAGGTAGATAGGTACAATAGATGGGGAAGGGGTATACAGGTAGATAGGTACAATAGATGGGAAAGGGGTGCACAGTTAGGTAGGCACAATAGATGGGGAAGGGTTATACAGGTAGATAGGTACAATAGATGGGGAAGGGGTATACAGATAGATAGGTACAATAGATGGGGAAGGGGTGCACAGGTGTATAGAAAAAATAGATGAGGAAGGTGTGCAGAGGTAGGCAGACAAAAGATGGGAAAAGGGTAGTGCACAGGTAGATACACAATACATGGGGAAGGTATGTGCAGGTAGATAGGCAAAATAGATGGGGAATCAATACAGAGGTAGATAGACACCATAGATGGGAAAGAGGGGCACAGGTAGATAGATACAGTAGGTGGGGAAGGGGTGCACAGGTAGACACATACAATAGATGGGGAAGAGGTACACAGGTAAAGAGATGCAACAAATGGGAAAGGGGTATACTAGTAGCTATTCACAATAAATGGCGAAGGGGGTTTACAGATAGAAAGACACAATAAATGGAGAAGGGGTGCACATATAGAAAGACACAATAAATGGAGAAGGGGTGCACATATAGAAAGACACAATAAATGGAGAAGGTGCACATATAGAAAGACACAATAAATGGAGAAGGTGCACATATAGAAAGACACAATAAATGGAGAAGGGGTGCACATATAGAAAGACACAATAAATGGAGAAGGGGTGCACATATAGAAAGACACAATAAATGGAGAAGGGGTGCACATATAGAAAGACACAATAAATGGAGAAGGGGTGCACAGATAGATAGACACAGTAGATGGTGAAGGGGGGCACAGATAGACACAGTAAATGGGGAAAATGTACACAATACATGGGAAAGGGAGCAAAGGCAGGTAGCTATAGCTGCCACATTTAAGGATTTTTTTCACATGAAATTTCTATCACTTCAGCAAACTGCAATTTGGCAGTAGACTGCTTCTGTAAAAATTAATTGCTTCCCCAAGACTGTATAAGTTTAGAATAGGTAATATTAATAAAGGGTTGCAGAGGATGAAGTCCTTTGCTTGGGGGTGTAGGGATCTGCTCCCCATTCCACTTAACGTTTTAGATTATATGTTTACAATTTTGCATTTTTTGCACCATTCTTCTTCTGAAACAGGAGCCAGTGAATTATACCATAAGCCATCACCTGCCTCCTGCATTAGCAGAACATGCTGTCTACCTGTGTAGGACATAAAGGAAAAGCCATAGCCTTGGAACATAGGGTTAACTTTGACCCTACCCCACAGCGCTCACTCCACTGGGAAATAAATGGGTATACTGGTCCATCAGTATGACATGCTCCAGCTTCTCCACATCCAAATTACCCAAGACAAAGTCCTATGCCATATCCTTGCAAGCTATATGTTCCCATTATTGCTCAAGAAAGCCATAATACATACTTAAATGTACTGGAGACACTCCCCATTCAACCTAACACCATACTCATGGGTGAATTTAACTACCGCAGTATAAACCGGCAATCGTACACAACCCCTAACATGCAGGCCCAAAGATTCCTGGACTTATAAATGTAAAAAACTTGGGCCAGTTAACCTGTATGTCCACTAGGGGAGCAAGCATCCATGATGTGGTCCACATAAACATGGTAGAACTTTGCACCCACCCTAGTGTTAACGCCCTTGTGTTTATGTCAGATCAAAAAACTGTCTCTTTTGAAGTAAAGATAAAACCAGGGGCACCGGCTAATCCTGGAACTTTTAGGAATTATTTTAGGTAAAACTTTTGACTATTAGATGACACCCTGGCAAATTTTCAAGCCCCATCAAACCCTGCGATCACTGCTGCCTGTGCAGAATCATTCACAGTAACCCTGCATAATCATATTAACTGCTACAACGAGATTGCTGTTCCTACCCTGATTAAGCATAGGATCAACTCAATAAACAATATATCCTGGTGGAATCACAACATCACTAGATTGTATAAAAAGGAAGAAATTAATTCAAAGATTAGGAGGTGCAATGCCTAACAAGGTAAAGATTCCTCACAAACCTAAAGAAGCAACTCAAGGGGGCTAATAAAGTCTACCAAAGCCAATTTTGTGACAAATTTAGCCTCCCAGGTCAAGGACAATCACAAAGCTTTCTTCAGCTATGTTTATTACCTCAAATGTACTACACAGCAGTGTATAAAATTAATTGTAAATGGTGCCATTTATATGGAACTGGAAGATATAGCAAACCTCCTGGCGGACAAATTTAGCTCCAATCACCCCTCAGGAAATATCCACATCCACAACTCCCCCAACTATCATTAGACAGCAGGTGCTCAAGGTGCTGTCCAAGGCCAAGAAAACTACATCGATGGGTCCTTAATAGCCTGAAACGTGAACTATCAGGGCCACTAGAAACACTAATAAACCACAGTCTCCAGACAGGATTTCTGCCAAATAAATGGAGGGCTGCAATAGTTATCCCATTGTTCAAGGAGGGCCATTCACAGATCCAGTGAATTATTGACAGATAAGCCTGACTAGCCCGATATGCACAGCTATGGAGAGAATAATCATGGATATCATAAGTGATGACATATGTAACCTGCAAACATTCGACCCAAATCAGTTGGGGTTTGTCAAGGGCAGGTCTTGTCCACTCAGCCTGATGGACTTTTTCAAGAATTCACTAAAGTAATGGATGAGGGCAAAATGGTGCATATTACCGACCTCATCCTCCCTAAGGCATCTGACACAGTGCCCCACTCAGGCATTGTAGAAAAGCTCATTAAACTAGGTATAAACCCCAACATCACCCACTGGATAGCCAGATGGCTTACATACAGGACTCAAGATGTTAGAACAGGGGAGTCTTCCTCCCCAAAAAAAGCTGGTTACTAGTGGGTGGCTCAGAGCTGATGCCACTCCTATTTAGCATCTACAAATCTGAAGTCTAGGCTAATGTCAGGGGCCTCTGGCTGACCAGCTTTGCAGAATATTGCCAATAGGGTGCAGTCAGTTAATCCCTCCAAGACAAAATTACCCGCCAAAAAGGCATGACATAGACTAATAACTGCAGCCAGAATCATGGTATAAAACTCAATGCCAAAAAGTGCTTCATAGTATATTTTGGAAAGATAACCACCACAACAAACTAGGATATTGTCAATACACCCCTAAGAGTAGATTCTGATGTCAGGGATTTGGGAATGCATGTAGACAGTGATTTGGCATTTGACCATCATGTAGTGAGGAAATCATTCGAAGGGGTATGGCATCTAGATCCACACATGTTTTCTTTCTGTTGTACTCTGCTCTTATAAGACCAATCTTTGAGTACAATACCCTCTTTGGTATGTACCTGGCCAGGCATATGCAGCAAATGATGCATCTTCAGAGATTCCTTGACACAAAGAATACATGGGGTGGAAAACAAGTCCTATGCAGACCACCTCAAAGCCTTGTTTTTATATTTGGTCTCCTGTAGGCTGCTGAGAGATGATCTATGTGTGGTCTACAAAGCATTCTCCAGTCTAACTGTAATGGACCTATTGTACATCCATAAAATAAATAGCGTCAGGAACACCTGATCCAGGGAAATGAAACTTGCCTGCAACATAAATAGGATATGTTGGAGGGACAGGTATATGTCTCAGAGACTCTCCTTCTCTGGAACAGGATTCCCAACCATGTGAAGCAGAGTTCATCCTCACACTTATTCAAGTGAATCTTGGATCAGTGGGTGAGGAACTGTCAATATACCCCTAGTCTGGTACCTATGTCTCTATTAGGGAGAAGACACTTGTAAATGCTCATTCACTCCTGCCCAAGTATACGTACCATACAAAACCCTTGGGTACTAATACCTAGCAAATTTTATTGGGAAGCATGGCTAGGCTGGAAAAGGCCCCTTGGGCCATATTATACTATGATACTGTGATACAGTGGACAATACATGGGAACCAATCACTTAGAGTCACTGAGGGAGTAGATAAAGTGTAAAAAGTAATGTATTCTGACTCCTGCTTGTGGTTTGTGATGTCCATATTATTATTGTAGATAACACTTGACAAGCAGTGGAAGTGATACAATCTGGGTTCTTTAGATTTTTAGTAAGTGGGAGATGGCCTGAAAGTGGACAGCAGTTTTAATATTTGAATCAGAGGGGAAAAAAGTAAAACTTTATTTACTGAAAAGAATATTTTCTGATGCAAGGTAGAAGACAAAGTTGGGATACAAAAATGTGTCTTGGATATGTTCAAGGGAAAATTGAGCAGATGAACTGAATCATACCTCTAACTACAGGTAACAGAATCTCTTACAGTTTAGATACTGCCATTTTGCTTGTGACTTTTAATATGTTTTGTAGTATTATAGCAGCTTGCCCATGCTTTATAATGGTCTAATTACGAAATGTTATCTGACCACATATATCAAATATTTACTAATTTCTAAGGTATTGTTGAAGCTAAACTGAGATATTAATTAGAAGTTTTTGACAATATGCCTGGAAAATTGAATGAATGAGTGAGTGAATGATGGTTTTAATGAATAGAATGGCTGCTCTATCATTCTTCAGTGTTTTTTCCTGTATGCCATGACTGAAGGCAGCACAGTGAAGTTAACTGTCTATTGTTGTAGAGTCTTGAATTTTACCTGAAAAGGACAACTTAATGCCAACTTACACTGAGACCATACTTGCATTTTACAAATGATTTAATTAATGTTTACAACTGATAACCACTTGATACTGCAGAAGTTATAAATGTGATCAAAAACTTTAAAACCTTTTAGATAAATGACTTCTGAAAGCTAACAAACACTAGCTGTTATTGATATTTAATCGCTGTGCAGTACAATCATTGTTTTTTAAGAAGAATATAAATATCAATTTATGATGTTACAGCTATATATCCCAAATGTTTTCTTTTAGTTTGTGAATGGAAGGGCCCCGTTAAATGAGCAAATGTGCAATAAAATGAAACACCATATAAGAAAACATTATATCTGTTAACCCCTCAAGACTGCTCTCAGTCTTAATTACGGAAGAAAATTGAACAATGCTAGAAAACTAAATCTCAAGATGCACTCGCTTGAAGCCCTCTTCAAAATGGAGAATGTCGACATTTGTGCTGTAACGGAGACCCGGTTTAAAGAGGCAGAAAGCACCCCTATGTTCCCGGGCTACAACACATTCCATACCTTTCAGCCCCAAAATAAGTCCAGATGCTCCAAAGGTGGTGGTGTTTCCATATTCTTAAAGGATACGCACACCTCCAGACTGGTAGCCCAGCATAATGCATACGAGATACTTCAGGTGCAGCTAACATTGGGTAAGATGGTGAAACAAGTCATAGCCTGCTACAGAAACCCAAACATGTCTCTAGACTCTCACTCCAAGTTCCTAAGCACCCTGGAATCTGTCAAGCTCCAACCCAACACTCTCATACTGGGTGACTTCAACTACCCCTCCGTCAACTGGGAAAACTATTCAAGTACCAATGTACATGCCCAACGGTTTCTAGTATTTATCATTTCCAATGCCCTGGACCAGCTCATTCTGACCCCCACTAGAGGAAGCAACATCCTTGACCTGGTTATCACCAACATGGGAGACCATTGCTCCACACCTATAGTTAGTTCCTCCCTGGTTAAATCTGACCACAATCTGATCAACATGGAAATATCCATCTCACCTACACACCCCGCTAAGGTGACCACCCTGAAACACTTCTCTAAAGCCAACTTGAGGCTCCTACAAACAGAGGTAGCTAACTTCTTGGCACCTATGCCAATGGAAAATAGCTGCATGACTGCCGAATCATACACCAATGCACTGTACGAGCATGTACACAAATGCATGGACCTTGCTGTACCAAATAGAACTAAGACAGTCTCCTCCAAAAAAAAGGAAGCCAATTTGGTGGTTCCCAATCATCAATAAACACTACAACAGAAGGAAGAAACTGTTTCAGAAAAAAATGAAGTCACAAGACTGGAAAACCTCCCTTATCAGTCTCAACAAAAAGCTGAGATCCCTTATCAAATCCTCTAAAGCCAGCTATGAAGGCAGAATTTGCGGCTGACACCAAAAACAACCACAAAGCCTTCTGTTGCTATATCAGAAACCTCAAAGCCAATACCCAGATTTGCTCTGAGTTGTTGCACAATGGCACATCCTATACTGAGCCTACAGATATAGCCAACATACTGGCCGACAGATTCAGTGCCAACATTACCCCCCTCAAGGGCCCTATCACAATACCAGAAGAAAGCCTGGTACCCACCATGTGTGTGGCACAAGTAAAAGCTGCATTGTCCAAAGCCAAGAATACAGCATCCATGGAACCTGATAATATCCCTGACTGTGTCCTACATGAGCTACAAAATTAACTGGCATCACATTTGTGTGCCCTGTTCAATCACATCTGTGTGCCCAGTTCAATCACAGCCTTACCTTAGGCTATTTCCCTAACGAATGGTGCACTGCTACAGTCATCCTGCTCCATAAAGGGGGAGCAACTACAGACCCTGGGAACTATCACCCCATTAGCCTGATAAGTTTGGTATGCAAAGATATGGAGTGCATCATCATGGACCTGCTTAACAAAGATATAGGCAATCTCCAAACTCTTGACCGTATACAGTTTGGTTTTGGAAAATGGAGATCCTGCCTGCTGAACCTGGTTGACTTCTTCGATGTAGTCACCAAGGTTGTGGATGAGGATAAGACAGTGCATACAGCCTACCTTGACCTGGCCAAGGCCTTTGATACCATTCCCCACTCAGGTATCATTGATAAACTCACCAAACTAGCCATCAATCCTTACATCACTAGGTGTGTTGCAAATTGGCTCACAGACAGGACTCACAGAGTGAAAGTTGTGGATTCCAAGTCAGACTGTCGACCAGTCACAAGTGGAGTCCCACAGGGCTCGGTCCTGGGCCATTTCTTGTTTGGCATCTACTTCTCAGATGTCCAGTCCAACATGGAAGGACTCTGGCTGACCAAGTTCTCTGATGACTGCAAGCTAGGAGTCATTATCAACCCCCCAAGTGATGCAGACATCCTACAAAATGACAAATGGGCAAATGGGCAAACTAAGAGAATGTTTAAGGTTAGGTTACTTGAACATTTAAGAGATATTAGAATTAGCAAGTTAGAGAGCCCTTTAGCCCAACATTTTTGTGAGCATCATGGTGGCTAGAGTGATAGTCTTCAAGCTACTATTTTGCAACAGGTAGCTGTTGATGAACTTGATGTTACCATTGTTGAAAAATTACTTTTAAAGAAAGAAACAATTTTTATCTTGAAATATAGCACTTTGTTACCTAAAGGTCTGAATACAGACTGCTGCTGGAGAAGTGTTATTTGATAGAATTTTATTAAGTAATTGGTTGATTGTTTTATTGTTTTATGGTTCAATTAACTGTTACTATTTAAACTGCTTTTTGTGTATGATGGGGTACTCCTTGAAGGCTTACTGTGGCCGAGGCACTAGAGAAATAAACGTTTTTTTCATTGGCTTGGTTGTTTCGTTTTGTGCTGCAGCAATTCATCCACTTGTTGTTTGTTTCATTTGATCCTACAAAATGGACCTCTCAGAGACCAATGACTGATGTCAGAACCATGGCCTGAAGCTTAATGCCAAAAAATGCGTTATCATCCCCTTTGGAAAAAACTGAGCTCCCACGAACTGTCACGTTGATGGGAGCCCACTGAATACTGAAGGGGCCACAACAGATCTGGGCACCCAGGTCAACAGCCACCTCACCTTCGACCACCACATTGACACTGTGGTCAAAATGTCCTTCTATGTGGTAGATCTTATAACCAAAGGTTTCACATCCAGGAAGAAAGAGGTCATCATCCCCTCTACTCATCCCCTCATTAGACCAATCATTGAACATAATGCCCCATTTGGCATGTGCCTGACTAGACACCTACAACAGCTGGAGAGGCCACAAAAGTACCTCAAGAAAAGGATCCTAGGCCTTAAACACATGTCCTACATGGACAGACTCAGGAAACTTCAGCTGTTCTCAGTCTGTTGTCATCTACTTAGAGGTGATCTCTGCTTGACTTACAAAGCCATGTCCAACCCAGCCCTACTTGAAATGCTACACCTAAAGAAATTCCAATCCCCCCATGCCACACGCTCCAGAGATCACAACCTCATTACCACAGTTAACAGAACATGCTGGAGGGACATGTTCATCTCCCAAAGACTGCCCATACTCTGAAATAAGCTTCCCATTCATGTCAAGCAGAGCACCTTGTTGGCCCTCTTCTAGAGAAATCTTGATGAGTGGATGGGTAACAGAAAGTTCACTCCAGGGATCATTCCAGTTGCCCTACTAGATAGGAGCACTGTGAACTAACATCAGGTGGCACAGTGCCTGGGCAATTTTTTTGGGCTAGGCTTGTAAAGGCTCCAGGACCATTAACCTAGTACAAACCTATGAACCCATGAAGAAGGAAATCTGAATGTCGGCGTAAATGGTGATAGGAGAATGACAGATTAAGCAACAATACAGACAGACACATTGAAAGCTGTAAATATATGTGCCATCAGACTCAAAAACGACATTTCAGAGCACCAGCCTTATAGTACACCTGACATACTGTTACATTACTCAACAAGAAAGGATGCCAGTGTAAGAAAGCCAAAACACAGTTAACACAAAGGCATTTAGTCTAACATCTTACAGTATCAGAATGGATTTATTATGTTCATTTTACTGAGGTAGTGAATGGCATGAAACATCAGATGCAAAAAAACTATGAGACATGGCTTAGGCAATGATTTTTGGAATCATACCCCAAATTGTACACTGACTTCTAGAGTGCAGTTCTTGTGTAGCCTGCTATGGCCTGCAGACCATGAGCAGGGCATATTTTGCAGAGCATATCTTTTCAATATTAAAAAATAAATATATAGCTAATCAGGCATTCTGGAAGAAAGAGCCATTTAACAACATCTGTAACTGAAAACTATAGTAAATACGTCAGTGATTTTTCTTTAAACCTACCATATCTCATTATGCCAAATTAATTATTTAAAAATACATGCATTCACCTAAATCCCCCTGAGTACCCATTTCCCTATAGGTCCATTCTGACTCAGTTACACAGCAATCCTATACACTATTCTAGCATGTCGAAGGGTCAGTTGCTGGTGTCCTCTCCTGTTCAGCTGGTGAATCTGGGAATCTTGAGGCAATGTTACAACTGCCTCATGTACACAGACAACCCTCTCCTCCTCCCAACAAATACAAATATATGTGAGAGATGCAACTATATAGCCAAACTGGAGGCTGAGCTCTCTCAACTCAGTACTGGCAAAACCAGTCAGGAGGAGAAGGTAACCACACACACCACAATCCCAGTCTCACATAGACCTATCACAACTGCAAACCAAACACACAAAAACATACTCGGAGGCTCTAATTAAAAATATACCAAAACAACAGAGGCCTCCAAAGCAGACACCCAAGCGACCACTACCTCAAGACATAGCACATGCAACACATAGTTCACAAAGTCAGTGTGCTAAACAGTCACAGCCCTTAAGGCTAAACAACATGCCAGATACACTTGTAATAGGTGACTCCATAGTCAGACACACTGACGTCCCGCTCACTAGACTGAGCAAGGAAAAGGTTACAGTAAGCTGCCTGTCGGGCGCTAGAATCTGCCACATAACACAAGCAGTCAGGTCACTCCAAAGCAAGTACAAATATGATTCAGTCATTGTCCATGCCGGTGTGAATGACCTGAGATGTATCTCCCTGGACTACATGAAAAGAGACATAGAGGAGCTCTCTGATTATGTAGCCCAGGCCGGTATGACCCTGACCCTGAGCAGCATCTTACCCTCACCAAGAATGATGCCACAGTACAGAGACAAAATAATCAGCTTTAACAATTGGCTTAATTACTGGTGTCATTCTAAGGGGATCCAATATCTGTCCGCTTGGGATGACATGCTTGACAAGCCACGCTGCTTCGCAATGGACGGCTTGCACCTGTCACCCCTGGGCTTCCGGATATTGGCCAAGGCTCTTGCCACCCCCATAGTGCCTTTTTTAGGCAAGGCTCAAAAGACAAACCCACCTCCCTAGAAAACACAAGTGAAAAAAAACTAAGAGTAATGCTGCTCAATGCCACAAGTCTAAACCTCAAGATGCACACTCTCAAAGCCCTCCTCAGTATGGAGAACATCGATGTCTGTGCAGTGACTGAAACCTGGTTCAAGGCTCCTGAGAACACCCCAGCACTACCAGGTTATACCTCATATCATGCTTTCCGGCCCCAAAACTTGGACCGAACCACAAAAGGAGGGGGAGTATCCATATTCATCAAAGATACCCACACCTCCAGGTTAGTGGCAACGCACGAAGCATCAGAGACCATCCAGGTGCAAATAACCATAGGCAAAACTGCCCTACAGCATGCTACAGACCACCCTCTCAAACTCAGGAACCCCACTCAGCCTTCCTGAAGACACTGGAGAGTATGAATGTCTCTCCAAATACCATCATACTGGGAGACTTCAACTACCCAAACATAGACTGGGAACATTACTCAAGCCCCAACACCCTAGTCCAAAGGTTCCTAGAATTCATAAACTCAAATGCGATGGAACAACTAGTCACCACTCCCACAAGAGGAGATAATATACTAGACCTGATCATCACAAACATGGGGACAAAATGCTCCACACCGGAAGTATACCCCTCATTGGTGAGATCAGATCATAAATTAATCTCACTGGAAATCTACATCCCACCCCCACCCCCACCCCCTGCACAGAAGACCACAGTGAAGAATTTCTCAAAAGCCGACTTCACACTTCTTAAGACTGCAGTGGTATCTTTCAAGGCCCCTAGGCCAGTGGAAACCACAACCCACACCACTGAATCCTTTATAAATGCCTTCTACGGACACCTTCAAGAATGCATGGATCATGCAATCCCTAATAAAACCAAGACCCATTCCCACAAAGGCAGGCATCCCATCTGGTGGACCCCAGCCATTAACAAACTTTACAACAGGAGGAGGAAGCTACTACATGACAGAGCAAAATTCCCAAAAGGGAAGGCATCTCTGATCAGTACTAGCAAAAAACTTCGATCACTCATAAAATCATCCAAGGCCAACTTTGAGGGAATCACAAAAGACACAAAAGACAATCACAAGGCCTTTTTTAGCTATGTTAGAAACCTGGGTGGAAACTCCCAGATATGCTCAGAGTTAGTCCAAAATGACACAAAATACACTGAACCCACAGATATTGCCAACATTCTCGCAGACAGGTTCATTGCAAATTTCTCTGCCCCCTCCCCCCCAAAAGGAGAAATATCTATCCCAGCAGAGTGTAGCCTCCCTAACATCTCAGATGCCCAGGTGAGAGCCGCCCTCTCCAAAGCTAAAAACACAGCATCAATGGGACCGGACGGTGTCCTGGGCTGCGTGCTACATGAACTCCAAGAGGAACTAAACCCGCACATAAGGCTGCTGTTTAATCTTAGCCTTACTACAGGATACGTACCCAAAGAGTGGCGTACAGCAACAGGGGTCCCACTCCACAAAGGAGGTGCTTCTACGGACCCTGGAAATTACTGCCCCATAAGCTTGGTGAGCCTGGTTTGCAAAGCTATGGAAAGGATCATTATGGAACTCATAAACAAAGACATTGGGGACCTACAGACATTGGATCCTACCCAATTCGGCTTTGTCAAAGGCAGATCCTGCCTTTTGAACCTAGTCGACTTTTTTGAAACAGTCACTAAGGCCATTGATGAGGGTAAGGCAGTTCACACAGCCTACCTTGACCTCGCAAAAGCCTTCGACACAATACCCCACTCGGGCATCATTGACAAACTCACCAGCTTAAATGTAAACCCATATGTCACAAGATGGGTTGCAAACTGGCTCAAGGACAGAACCCACAAGGTCAGAATTGCTGGAGCCATGTCAGACTCTAAGCCAGTCACAAGCGGTGTCCCACAGGGCTCAGTCCCGGGACCCCTCTTGTTCGGCATTTATTTTTCCGAGGTGCAAGCAAACATAGGAGGATTGTGGCTGACAAAGTTCGCAGATGACTGCAAACTGGGTGCCTTAACTGATACTCCAGAGGACACAAGCATCCTTCAGAAAGGCCTCATAGAAATGGATAATTGGTGCCAGAGCCATGGCCTTAAACTGAACGCCAAAAATGTATAGTCATACCCTTTGGGAAAAACAAGGTGCCCACAAATTACCACATAGGTGGTAATCCATTAAGTACGGAAGAGGTAATCAGGAACCTAGGGACCCAAGTCGACAGTAACCTCTCATTTGACACTCACATTGCCAAGGTGGTTAGGAAGACCTTCTATATTGCCCACCTTATCATGAAGGGATTCACATCTAGATCAAGAGAGGTCATTGTGCCCCTGTACTCTTCTCTTATCAGGCCCATGATTGAGTGCAATGCCCCATTTGGGATGTATCTTACCCGACACCTGCAGCAGTTAGAAAGACCCCAAAAGTTTCTCACCAAGAGGATAAAGGGTCTCAAACATATGTCATATGCTGCCCGGCTGAAGAAACTCCAGCTCTATTCAGTCGCATACCGCCTACTCAGAGGTGATCTATGCCTGACGTACAAGGCCATGTCCAATCCAGAATTAATGGACATGCTCCAACTCAGAAAATCCAAATCCATCAGAGCCACGAGAGCAAGAGATTTGAACCTCAACACAGAAATAAATAGGACGTGCTGGAGGGACAGATTCATAACCCAGAGGCTCCCTACACTCTGGAACAGAATCCCAGTCCATGTTAGGCAGAGCCCCTCACTAACTCTCTTCAAGAGAAATCTTGACGAGTGGATGGGAGATCGTAGGTTTACCCCGGGGGTCATCTCTGTGTCACTACTAGACAGAGGCACAGTAAACTAAACCCTAAATGGGTGTAGTATTCTCATCCCAAGGGGTGGCAAAAGCCACACACACTCTGGTTAGGCTTATAAATGCCCTAGGGCAGATAGCCTAGTATGAACCTATGAACCTATGAACCTATGCCCATGGGTTATGTCTTTGCTAGGAGACACCAGACAGGATCTGTAATATCCTTATGCCAAGAACAAGTTTGAAGGGGCTTACTGCTGGTGTAAAGCTCAACATGGTTTCATGTGATATAGAGATTTACAGCTTTGGTGGACAGTTAAACAATCCATTGGCCTCTGCTGTTCTGGGACTCATAAGTGAAAGAATTATGTAAGTAAACCTTACACTGGTGTTAATTAGTTTTAAGGTGATTCTTAAAACAAGCACTATACTGAGTATAGGGTCCAGTGATACAACAATAGTTGTGGGTACATGAACTGCATTATGGGCCCTTGCATCACTGCCTGGCCTACAAAACATCTTGGTTTATGCGGAAATGATATCCTCCAGGATGTGCAGGGGAATAGTTATGTGTTCTCACACTGCTGGCATAATGCAGTGAGAGCTGCCACTTTCCTCCATGTCCTTTATATTATGCCATCCATATATCCAGGACATTCAGGGCTGTACTTGCATATTCATGAGCGTAACATGTGCATGTATTTCTCAGTCATGGAGATAAGTAAATCAGCTGAATTAGTTGCTATGCCTGTAAACTGATCTTTACTGCATATGACATAGCACAGAATTATGGAATAGATCCCTGCATATGAAAGTTCCACTGTTGTGTATGCTATGTTAATACTTGTCTGTAAACATATATATGTTAATATATGCATTTCCACTACATGGAATGGTTACTGGTACTTCTGTTCTACAGAAGAGAGCTCCGCACCACAGCATGGTGGCTTCTTTATGAAACATGGTCATCCTGTGTAACAACAATACAATAACTATCCTTCTAACAGAGATGATTAAAATCTTCATCTGCTAAAAGCTTTAAATGGAAAACAAGTTCTTAAACCAAATAAGAACTTCCTTGCTAGATACATTACATGCACAAATGTGTTTCTGTCTTGTTTAATTAAAATAATGTATGTTTACTTTAATTGCTTTTAGTCATTACAGTTTTTAAATTTGCTTAGCAGACACAGATCTCATGTGTGAAAAGTTCCATTTTTTTTTCAATTTAGTTACTGACTAGACTATTCCCACTAGATCATCCCTCTCAGCTGTCCAGAATTTTGCAGAATACCCAGATTTTTGCCTCATATTTTTTGTCTGTTCCTCATAAAATTTGTATTTTTCTAGCAAATCACAGAGGACTGATGTTGATAAATAATGACAAGCATTGGTGTTTTAAACTTCATATCCTTCAAAAAAATGCATATCAACACAAATCCTAATATTCTAGCAGCTTTATAAGAGCAATATTTAAAATCTGCCTGTATTTTTTGGGCATTTGGCCCCCATTATTTTAGGTTTTGTCCAGATTTTTTGCACTAAGATTTTCAGGGAGACATGATGTCATATCTGTATTGGTTAGGTATAATCTAGCTAAGCTACTTAGGAAATTCCCATATTTTTTCAAGAGGGTGCTGGAGATAAACAGCAATATATTTATGAAAAAGACTGCCACACATGCTGGTGTAATCCATAAGAAGACCATTCATCAGAGTTCATTTTAGTGTAGATGATTGTAGTTAATGGTTCTCTTGTGAATGTCTCTGAATATCTGTGGACAGAAATATTGGAGCATATTGCTAGGGAAGTAAAGTCATTTAACAGGAAGTGTCAGATAAGTAGACTGAGCAGGACAAATTTAACATCCAATCAGGCTTTGTGAAGGATAATGTGGATGTGAGCTGTGATGGAGGAATATCAAGTTAAGTGTTGGGAGCATGACAAAGACAGGAAGCAGTGACATTTTGTCATTAAAAGAACAGCACCAAGAGCTGCAAACAGGAATGTGGTACATTTTAAGTTTATCAAAAGTGGACGGCATACTCCAGATAAACATATTTTTGTCTCACGGTGTTTTAAATGCTGTGTTTCAAAGAAGAATAAGTAAGAGTATTCATTTGTCTGGGTTTGGAGACATATTATATATATATATATATATATATATATATATATATATATATATATATAGTTTACTATCAAAATACTGCAAATCTTCTCATCGAGTTATTATGTACCTGAACCAAATGAGCGAAAATGACATCCAGCTAGTCCTCACACTGTTGAGCACAATAATGTCGATAATATTGACTTTGGGATTATCGACATTACTCAACTTACCTTATCCGGAGATGTCCTACACATGTTTTGCAAGGTGGCAAGCCTCCTGCACCCTCCATGTGGGGGCTGCACTCCCACACCCCCCTGCTAATTATATATTCCAATTCCAAGATCGCATTACAGTGAAGAACATGGTAATTTTCCTGATCCACATTGTAGTGCAATCCATTGTAAACAGCGATGCTCACAATGACGAATTCAAGCTGCATCTCGATGTTCCAGAGGCAATGTGATTTCAAGTCAGGATTTTTAAATTTTGCATCTTTACCCTCGGCCATTTGAATGATGGTAAATTGCCTTTCACACTTTTGATAGTAAACCTATATATATATATATATATATATATATATATATATATATATATATAAATAATAAAAAAATACCTTCTGAAAAATGAAAGAACTATGTTCAGAATAAGACAAATAAAAAGCTTTAATAAGCGATCACTAAAGACATAACTAGAATTTGAGCAATTTTGTTTGTAAAATGTTTCACACCGAACTTCATCAGAAATATGGAATAAAACTAAACATTAGTATCACTATAAGGCAAGGCTAATTAGCATATTAATGACATCATCAATCATCTATTCCATCTAAGAATGCTATTTACATTTAAATGTCCATTTAATCCAGGGTCGTGTTCACCCTAAGTCTCACTTACCATTTGAGTTCCTTTACTTTCAGTAATGGATTACAGTCACCAAAAATAATAGAAACTTTTTCAATAACAATGAATTTAAAAACAGAGCATTGAATGCTGACTTTAATGTGCTTGGCTAGAGCATTTTTACAGTCACCTTTTCTAATAGCTTGAAAATGTTCTTTGATCCTGTCGCTGAGTCTTCTAATGTTTTTTTCTACATAAAAGGCATCGCAAGAAGAGCACACTCCTAAGTAAACAAAGCTAATAGAATTACAATCAAACGTTTCTACAAAATAATATATATATGTATATATATATATATATATATATATATATATATATATATATATATAAAATGTGTGTGTATGTATGAGACATTCATTTTAAAAATTGCTATTAAATAAGTTAAGCTCTGCTGGCATTTCAAAATAAACAATCCAAAAGTCCATGGAGTGAATTTATGAGCTATATGTTTGCATTTTTCTGAAAAAATGGCATTGTGACTGTTGATAATGTGACTTTATTATTAAAAAGCAGATATGAAAGTGTGAATACTCTTGTACATGTAGTGTGGTGATAAGCTCCAATATCTGGAAAATGACAAATCAGTTAAGTTCTTCTATAGTGAGAGTCACAGTCTTAACAATTGTTAACCACCCCTGCTTCAGTTGTTAAGATCAGGTATTGTGCTAGGCAGTTAAACCTGAAAGTGCCAACTAGCAAACAGCAGCAACATAATTAAAAACAGATTTGTTTCTGCCTGCTGTCTGTACTGTACTGACAATGTGTCCCTGACTTTCTGTAACATAAGAGAGTATTCTAAACTGTTTTTCTGACAGAACTCACTAAGTGCTTTACAGCTTTGAAAACCTGCAAAACAGATTTTTTTTTTTAACTAGTAGTACGTGGAGTAGATAAAGCTCCATGCACTATTTTATTTATTTATTTATTTATCATTTGTTGACCGGGAAAGTCCGACTAGGTTCCACAGAGCCTGTTTTCAGTGGAGGCCTGGGGAGAAATGCTCCAGATGCATGTCTTTGGAATTCGGATCTCGATCATAACCTTTTATTGTGTGTTCTTGACATGGATGCCAAGATTCACCTCTTGAGCAAATTTCTTGGTGTCCATGTCTTGAAAACATAATAAGCTTGTTATGATCGGTGACCTGATCATAATCCTTAATATGAAGGACACACTGACTCTGGACTCGTGAGATTGATTTAAAGTTATATTACATGATGAAAAGGAAAAGTGATTAATTAGGCTCCATAGAGTATAATAGATGAGACCGTTGTTTAATTTAGTATGTAGAGCAACTGAAAGTTTGTAGGTGGGAGAATCACATTAATAGTATATACTCTGAAATGTATTGTTAAATATGTGAGAAGTTCAGCATAAAACTGAGCAATGTAACCAATGTGTAGTAATGCAATAACACAGTCCATTTTTATCCAGAGTGTGCCAAAGTTATAAAAAAAGGTTATAAGGAGTAAGGAATGAAAAACAACCAAAAGAAAAGTTTTAATGTATACGATTTGTAAGACAGATAGAAATGAAATTGTGCAGAAAGGAAAGCTTTTAAAAAAGGCTGTTGAGAACAGTGATAAAAAGAACAGGAACAAGATAAACTTTCCAAAGAAGGCAGGGAAAACAGATTTAAGAAAACAAAACAGAATTTCATTTTTTTAACAACTAGAAAATAACACTGGAATATCTGGAGAAGAAAGGAACGTTATACAAAAACTAGGAAAGACTGCAACTGCTAGTGTAAGGGCAAGCAAAAGAGAGGAAATTACATTAAAACAAGTGCAGGGATTGGTTTAAGTCTTCCTTTTTAAGAATGGATAAGTGAAAATAAACAATATGAAGATTCATTTCCTTGTATGAGATCAACAATTTTTACATGGTTAAAAGAAAGAATAGCAGATCTAATAGTGGTGAAGGATATGGATTTGTTTCACCTGAGTAAAGTCTATCTTGAATACATTTACCAAAGTAACACATCAGTGAAATCGCAGCTGACTGAACAAAAACAGTGTATAAATTAGGGGTCAGGAGACATGTCTGGGTATATATGGATTTACATGCAGTGTCCTTGTTTCCTTGAGTCTTGCCTTGGGATACAGCTGGAGATTTGCTAGAATTATTAATGTGCTATGGTATGTTACAGTACCAGGTATATTCTGCTAAGGGACTGTGCAGGACTGTAGTGGACAGTCAGATCAGTACAACTCCTTCCTAACCCAAAGAAAACTCAGTAAGAAAGCAAATTCAGCCGCATAAGTCTATGTATCTCCAAACAAGACAAAGTACTGTACTGTCCATTCTTAAGCCATTGTAGATGGAAATTAACAGCCACAGACCACATCAGAGCTATAGTTCCACCACTCTATTGAGTGCTAATAGTAAAGTTCTTTTAAGTGACCAGTGCAATCAGTTCTGTATGTATCCTGCTAATCATTTTGACATCAATTTTGAACAACCTCAAGTTTCATTTCCCCCCTCACCCAAATTTCAGGATAGTCACTACTAAGGACCTTTCAACCCTTCTTAATAAATTACCAAGATCAGACTGCTAGATTGAGATAGATTATATTCTAGGTTCCCAAAATGTGTTTACCAGGGATTATAAAAACATTAGTCTGTATCTCTGCTCCTTGAATTGCCTGTATATCCATGAAGCTTGGATATGGGCTACCATAGTATCAGTCCATAAAACTGCACACCCCACTCTCCTGCAACTTCTTGCTGAAGTTCAAGAAAAAGCTATTTGTCCACTACATTACTCGAGTCAGTAAATATAATAATCTTAATACATACCAAAATAACTTTCAGGCAGGATGTGGAGCAATGATTGTTCTCTTGGATTTTGACTGATCACATATTCAAATGTTTGAGTAACTACAAGTTAATATTTCTTAGGGACACCATGATGGTGGTTTTGTGTTTGCCTATTATCATGCAAGTTTACTTGTAATTTAATATGATTGATTATATGCCTGACATGTTTTTGTTTGAGTGTCAAACAGGATTTCTGAGTTGTATTTAGCTCCTTAGATTACTGGGACATAATGTAATCTAGTTAGTTTCTCTTCACTACTTTTTTTGTCTGATAATCTGAGTCAATTTCATTGATATTTGCATTATTCCTGTCCATAACTATCACATCTCTGTAGCTGTCTTGTGAGATGAAAAGTTATGAACTTCTACAGTTTACTCTGCAATTGCCTATGTTTTTTGGATTATAACCTAACAGATGTTTGAATGAGATGAATTATTATCTCTCGACTGGCTGCCTTCACATGACTGTTTCCTGATTTGATAAAATTGGTACTCTGGGCCTAGATCACCGTGTATCTATGGATGTCTGTTATCCACTGTGACGTCCCCACTCTGGGACAGTAATCAAGGAGCCTGAATTCTCACCACTGACACAGGAGAGAGATGTTCACTTGGAATACAAATGGATACACTCAGTATTTCCAGATGCAGACCTTTCTGCATCAAACACAATTTCCGTTAAGAGCACACAGTGAACACACTCAGCCTGGGGTATGGGTTTCTTTTTCTGTCTCTCCCCAGGTCCCCAGCAAGGCTCTCCATTGGCACAGCTGCAGAGTTAAGTCCTCAGCCGAGTGCCCAAGCCAAGTCCTCCACCACTCTCTCTGTGAAACCGATGCTTTATGTCCCTTCTCCAAGTAGCTGACTGTGACGCCTCATCTCTGGCCCAGTAATCAAGGCACCTCAATCCTCACCACTGACAACAGTGGGGGATGTACAGTAGGAGGATGACAAGGACACATACACTATTTCCAAATGCAGCTCTCTGCATCAAGTGCAATTTCCCTTTAGAGCACACAGAGACCACTGTCAGTCCGGGATTGGCTTTTCCCTCTTTCTCAGATCCCAAGTAAAATTCCCTACTGGCACAGCTATAGGGTTGAGATCTCAGCTGAGTGGTGAAGCCAATACCTCCAGAACCCTCACTGTCCAACCAGTGCTTCGTGTCCTTGCCCAAGAAGCTGACACACACAAACCTGGGAAAGGCTGGCACAGGTTTATTAACTATGCCCCCTTTTGCCCAGACTATAACATAGTTTTCACTGCCACCACCCAGCTTCTTATCAACTACTTTAAGGCCCTTAACAAAGGGTGTAGGGTGTCCAATGTTACTGTTAATGTTACTGTTAATATAAATGTTTGTTTGACCAAGAGCAAGGCTATTAGGACTGGCCCACAGTGTCACCAAATAAATATGCAAGTACTCTCAGAACTTAAATATGTCTCACAAATATCAGCCACAATGAAAGGTTTAAATATATTTAATAATAAATAATAAAAGAACAAGAAAATACTCAGTATATAATCAAAGTAACATTGGTGTTCAAAATCACAGGAAACATTTAAAACAACATTGCAGGACAGACTCAAATAAATAAAGAAAACATCTAAACTATACTTCACTATATTTCTGACTGAATCTAAGAGAATTACTATACCCTAGTTAACTTACTTACAGAGCAAGCAAGGCAGATGTGGTGAGGTGGTCTTCCAACTGATGTTGTCAGGTCAAAGAAAAATACAGAATACCATCTGTTTCTCAGAGAATTCCCAAATGAAGACTTCTCAAATTAATATCTCAAATATTACTGCTGGGATACTTGCATAATGACATAATTTCATGTCATCTGACTACAGTTCCCAGGCTGAAAAACAACCATTGATGCCAGCTGGTAGTATTTAGCATCTACCTGTGAAAATACATAGATCTCAGGTATTTTTGCAAATGGTGGAAGTTGTAAATTAATTTATATTCCTCCACATTTAAAGACAATACAGAAAACATCTCTAGTGCAGACAGTTTGTCTCCTGTTGCACTGAAACTGAAAGATAACATCTTTTTTATTGCCCGGCCATAAATTAATTTAATTTCAACTATTTTTTGGAGTTTTGCAAGTTAACCTCCTGTGTTCCAGTTTCCCCTGTTAAAATATATACATTTAAACAGTTACAATAGTGTATATACATTTCTGTTTTTTTTCCAGTAGTGTACACTGTGTATTCATCAATCTTTAAGCTCAGTATTTTGCAAAATACCTCTTCAGCACACATCTGTACAAACCTGCTTATATGATATACGATTCTAATACATTTGTAACACAAGCATACGAATCATATTGATATTCACAAATGACATATAATTATTTACAAAATTCCAGACAGTTGGGCTAGCAGTATCTCCTTTTTTGACACTGACATACACACTCTTTAAGATTTAATTTACACACGCACACACACACACACACACACACACACACACACACACACACACACACACACGCACACCTTGGAAAGGCTGGGCCAGATTACCTGCTCTACAAATGACTATAATGCTCTTAAAAGGGTATCCAATTATATTGAGTTAAATTAATATTAATACAAATGGTAATGTTGACCAAACAGCAAGGATTTCAGGAGTGGCCAGAGTTATCACCAAATAAATATATGCAAATGCTCTCAAATTTAAATAGTTTCTCAAAGAACCAACCACAATAAGAAGTTTAAATATATTTAATAATAAATAATAAAAGAACATGAAAATACTAAATATCTATTTACAGTAAACACAAGAGTTTCAACCACAGGAAATATTAAAATACCACAGATGAATAGATTCATACAGATACAGAAAAACAGTACTTAACTAATCTCACTATATTTTCCTGACTAATCTAAAGAGTTACTATTCCCTGGTTCACTTACTAGAGCAAAGCAAGATGAAGTAGGTGAGGGATCCTTCCATTTCAGGGTCCAAGAAACAGACTGCTCAGTCTGACTGAGAGACTTCTCAATATACTATCTAAATATTTCTGGGATAGCTTACAGAATGACATTGCATCTGGTAATCTGACTCTGTTTCCCACACTATCACCAAACACTAGAAGCTGCCAGGATTTTAGCACCTATGTGTTACCATACACACAGATAGGGCTTTACTCAGATCTGCTGTACCTCCTGGAAGTCATAAAACAATTTCAAACCTCTACCCTTTCAGAGTAGCAATTAGCTCCCTGCTAGAGACAATAAAGAAGGCTTCCTAATACTTGGTTTCTCAAGACATTTTGTTTCTGGCTTCAACCAGAACTATAACACATGATCTTCATGGCCTAATTTAATTCCAACTATTTTTCAAAGTTAGCTGGGACTGAGCTTAACCTCTTCTCTTCCAGTATCCTCTGTTACAACATGCACATTTAATTCAGTTACAATACAGTCAGGCCCACTGTTGGTACATTTTAATATAAGCAGCTTTACAAATACATTTTTCAACACAAGCATCTGTACAAACCAGTTTTATATACAAATTACATATAATTCTTTACAAAATTCCAGCTAGCTGTGCTGGCATATGTTACACATCCACTGCCCTACTTCTCCTGACATAGCTGGCAGTACCTCCTATCATCACATCCACAACCTTGGCTTATTGTTAAATTGTGCAATTGATTATCTTTTTTTTCCCTCAATTTTTTTTTATTTTTCAAATACATTTGAATGAATTCCATAGTATTTATACATAACATCTTAAATAACTATATACACTGTTTAAATTAGCCTGACACTATAAGAGATCTTAATGTATACAGTTACTTTATAAGTCTGTCCAATCCATTATCAGAGTGTCTGATCAATTATTGTATAGTGTCAATCAACGATAAGACTTTTCCCCAAGGATTGTTGATAAATGGCTTTGGATAAATTCTTAGTTCTTTAATTTTAATTTCCAATAATGCTGTGGTCTTCAGTAGGCTGTAGAAGTCTTAAAAAGTTGGTATTGTGTTTGTATTCCATCTTCTTGTTATACACTTCCTTGAAATTACAAGTATAGTCCATACTAGGTACATGTTTGACATATTCAAATGAGGACCTTTGTTCACACTTAATAATACAAGAGATGTAGTTAAAAAATGATTCATTAAATAAAGCTTGCAGAAAGTTATTAATACCATTCGAAAATGGCTTAATTTTAACACTAATTTTAACGTAATAAAAGAAAATGTGGTTCCAATCTGCATTGTGTACTTGCTCACATCTCCAACGTATTTCTTTTATGGAGGAACTCATTTTACTGATTCTGCCTGGGGTTAAGAATGCTCTGTGCAGGCATTTTCCAATTAAAAACTCTTGAGTATTGTGTAAAGGATGTATATTTTATCAATAATAAGATATTTGTTTTAGTATCTTCAGTTAACTGTATTGAGTGTCCTTTTGTTATATAGTTACAATATGAGACTTTGGGTGTTGTTTTATAGTTTATCAATATTTTGTAAAATTTTGAAATACTGTTTCCCATGTCAATTCATTATATATGATTTCATATATGTATTTCGTAAATGTAGTTATTTCTTTAAATGAAAAATTTTTAATTATTCTACTTAAATCTTGCAAATATGACAAAATGCTCTGTAAAGTTAGCCAGTCCTGTTGTGGAAGTGTGTATGTTATTTTTATTACTTACATATCTAAAACTTTTAATTCTTTGATACATAGGAGCCAACAAACAAATCCTTTCTGTTCCCAGGAATTAATAATTTCTCTATTACTTTATGTGGAAAGTTCTTTGTGACTATAAATGGTGTTAAAAGATCAAACCAGATTTTCAATCTATATTTGCATTAATAATTTTCCTAAATGAGTCCATGTAATAATTAATCATACGAGTTTTAATGGGTTTAGTTATGTTATATTGCATACTAATACATAATATGTGCCATGGCGAATTGTTTTCATCTGTTATTTGAAATTCTTTTTGTAAATCAAATTAATTTCTTGATATTACAGTTAGTAATTCTTTCCAATTTGCAGAGTAATTTGAACTTATCCAATCTGAGATTGTTTTAGATATTATTGCTTTTATATATGTTTCTATATCAGGAAAGTTTAATCCTCCCTGTTTCCATTGTCTGATATGATATATTAAAGCTATTCTGTTTCTTTTGGGAAACCATAAACATTTTATTAGGCATGAATTTATTTCTTTAAGTATATTCCTTTTTGGTAACAGTTGTATTGCCAAGGCTATATACAGGATCTTGGGCAGTAAAACAATTTTTATTAACTGTAGTCTATCTTCAAATGTTAATATTATTTTGTTCCATTTTTCCACAGAGATTTTAATTGTGTTGATGATATTATTGTAGTTTTTTGAGACTAATTAATTATTATCCTTGCATAACTCAATTCCTAGATATTTTAAGGTAGATTCTTGTTTCCCTATGATGTGATCCCCCTTAGTCTGCAGTTCTTTTTTTTATTTAAAAATAAAAATTTTGATTTTGATTTATTGAAATGGAGTCCTGAAGTCATGTGAAATTTGTCAATTAATATATCTAATTCTTCTAATGTCTCTTTTGTATTAGATAATGTTAATAATAAACAAAAGCAGTAGAAGATCAGTGCAAAAAAAGCCAACCAATAAACAAACCAAAAGCACTGAATAGAGGAAGAGTCAAGCACCGGGCAGCTGAGATAAAAAATGACTTTATTGTAGATCACAACCTCCACAGTAATGTGAAACGCTAAAAAAGTCACACAGCGTTTTTCGTCGATACAACAGACTTCTTCAGACAGAAACCTTAAGCATAAACAAGCACATATATTTATAATATAGTTGGACATTTCAAATGAACCAATAGCGCAACATCTCATGAATAAATAATAACTGTTGGTCTGAGGTGCGTACCTCAACACAAATAAATAAATTACATACAAACGTATGTGTATTAAATATACTCCCTGGGGTAGAAGTCATTGAAACAAAGAATAAAATAGGAAAATAAGAAGCTCAAAAAAGATAAAAAGAAATTACATATGTGTAAATTTATATAAATATAAGGTATATAAGCTATCTAGCTATCACAGAAATAAATACAAATACTCCCATCTGGTGGTTAAATTAGAAATGGCAGAAGTAACAAAAATAAATTAAAAAGTTAATTCCATAAAATGTTCTACACTTAAATAACATACTATACGGTTGCTGTTAAAAAAAATGATGAAAAAGTGATTAAAAATAGAGTAATAAATAATAATATTATCTTAATAATAATATTAAAAATACGTATGTGCATATAAAGTTAAAATAGGGAAAGGGACATTCACAGTCTAGCAGCCCTCAATTTTAAAAAGGGGGCAAGTGAAACATTGTCATTTAATCCAGGGAACCTGTTGGCTTTAAGAATGATTTGCCAATATAGTTCCCAATATTCAATCTTTGTTTCCCACAGCCCACCCCTCTCATCTTTGGGTATCTCTTCAATTATAAAAAAATTGTATTTGGCTAGGGGACAAGTGAGTGTGTGTTTGTATAACGCGTTAGTTATTTTCTTATTTTTTATGTCGTTGATGTGTTCATACATTCTTCTTCTAATCTTTCTTTCAGTTTTGCCAACATAAAAACTCGAACAAACTTTGCATAAAGCAATATATACCACTCCTGTAGAATCACAGGTACTGTGAGACTTAGCCTTGATTTCCATTCCCCTCACTTCAATAAAAACATTGGTAGTATCAACCAACCAAGGACATTGTGCACACATTTTGCATGAAAAAGTGCCAAAAGGCTTAACGGTGTTCTTTTTCACAATTGGTATGGGCAACAAACAGTATTTTAAATTTCGTCCCTTTCTAAAAATAACTCTAAGGGGAGTAGTCCCTTGTAGTCCTAAATCACTAATTCTAGTGAAATTGTCCCATTCTTTAATAAAAGTGTTCTGAATAATGCTACCATCTCCACTAAAATCAGTAATAAAAGCTCTATTGTATTGTTTATCATCAGTATTGATGGCAATGTCCAAAACTTCTATGGTGTTTTTATTATCACCAGGTAAAAATTCTAAACCTCCTTTTCCTAGGATAGGTTGAAATCTATTATCCCTACCTTTAACTACTTCATCTTTAATCCTTGTAATAAAATCTAAGGGATAACCCCTATCTAAAAACATTTGGACCACAAATTCAATTTCCTGGTGGAAATCACAGTCATTAGAGGTCATTCTTGAAATCCTAACGAACTGACCTTTCACAATGCTTCTTTTCTGATGGATGGGATGTCCACTAGTGAAATGTAAATAACAGTTGGAAAAAGTTTCCTTTCTAAACATCCTTGATTTAAAGTGGTTGCCATCCTTGCTTAAAGTAATATCTAAGTAGTTAATTTCTACTAGGCCAATTACATGTGTAAATTTTAAGAATTCAGTAGTATTACCAATATAACATAAGAAGTCTTCTAGTTTGTCCCTCGTATCTGTCCATAAAATAATGATGTCATCAAGGTAGCATTTGTATAAACACCAACTGTCCTTATAGATGCTATTAAAAATAAAATTGTTTTCCCAGGTGTTGAGTACCATGTTAGCAAATATGGGAGCGCATCTTGCTCCCATTGCTACTCCACTCTTTTGTTGGAAGTATTCTCCTTGAAAGAAAATATAATTAAATTTTATTATTTTATTCTTTGTTTCAATGACTTCTACCCCAGGGAGTATATTTTATACACATATGTTTGTATGTAATTTATTTATTTGTGTTGAGTTACGCACCTCAGACCAACAGTTATTATTTATTCATGAGATGTTGCGCTATTAGTTCATTTGAAATGTCCAACTATATTATAAATATATGTGCTTGTTTATGCTTAAGGTTTCTGTCTGAAGAAGTCTGGTGTATCGACGAAAAACGCTGTGTGACATTTTTAGCATTTCACATTACTGTAGAGGTTGTGATCTACAATAAACTCGTTTTTTATCTCAGCTGCCCGGTGCTTGACTCTTCCTCTATTCAGTGCTTTTGGTTTGTTTATAACGTTAATAATATGTCATCAGCAAATAGCATTACTTTAGAATTGTATTGTTCATAAACACCTATTCCTTTGATTTTTATATTGTTACGAATTGAATCTGCCAATATTTTAATAGCTAGAGCAAATAGAATCGGTGACATGGGACATCCTTGTTTAGTGCCTTTTGTTATATGTATAGATTCAGAGGTAAAAGGACCTAACTTGACATACGTTAAATTATTTGTATATATATATATATATATATATATATATATATATATATATATATATATATATATATATATATATTCTTTAGGAGATGAACAAAGGATGAAGGAAATTCAAATACCATTAGGATTTTGAATAAATAGTCCAAATGTAGGGACTCAAAGGCTTTCTCTATATCTAAGCCAATTATGAATGTCTCTTTATTTTCTTTATTAACATAATCTATAAGAGAAATTATCATTTTAATATTGTCATGTGTGTGTCTATGATATATAAATCTTGTTTGATCATTATTTATTGTTTTGGATAGTGATATTTTCATTCTGTTAGTTAATATTGTCATAAATATCTTATAATCATTATTTAATAATGATACAGGTCTATATGAGATACAGAGGTTTGGGGATTTGTTTTCCTTTAGGATTGGTGTGATTAAGGAATATCTCCAAGAGGGTGGTATTAAAGCTTGTGACTGAATTTCTAAAAGAGTTTTATGGAAAAGTGATAGTATCTTTGAAAGAAAAAGTTTATATATTTCCATAATTATGCCATTTATACCTGGAGTTTTATTATTTTTACCCTCTTTTATTGTATCTGTAATTTCTTTGTAGGATATGGGTGCCTGTAGATTTAGTTTTAATTTTTCTGTTTTTTTTTTTTATATTATATGTCGCGGTGGTACGGCGGTAGCATTGTTACCTCACAGCAAGAAGTTCTCCCGTTCGATTCTCGGCTGGGCTTGGGAGTGCCTTCTGTGTGGAGTCTGCATGTTCTCCCCATGGTTGGGTAGTGTTCGAAAGACATGCGTGCGTAAATGGGCGTGCCTTCATTGAAGGTTGAGCATTGAGCTGGCACCTTGGCGTTTCATAAAAATTTACTGCCAATCATTAGCGGACCGGAGTTCCGCTGTGGCGACCCCTTGCTGGGAAAAGCCGAAAGACAACAACATATTAGAACATTTTTTCATCTAGATTTAATTGATGGATATGTATATTTTCTTTTTGGAAATGTTCCATATAGTGATTTCTATAGGCATCAAGAATGTCACCTATATCTGAGACATTTTTCCCTTTCTTTTCATGGAAGATACTTTTAATGTTATCAGCTTTTGATTGTATTTTGATTCTTGTGGAAGAATTATGTAGATATTTGGGGGAAGTGGCCAATGTATTAATTTTTAGTTTTTCTAAAGCTAAACTAGTTTTATGTGTTAGAATTTTGTTGTATTTATTGTTTAATACTTCTACTTTCTTTTTCATCTCCAAATGATTTTGATTTTTTTCAGCGTTTACTGAAAAAAGTTTGGATTGTCGATCTTATAATTCAGAATCCCATTCTCTGATTTTTTTTATACCAAGTTAGGGTTTGACCATATATGTAAGCTCTTAATGAGTCTCATATCATTATTTTATTTAGCTCTGTGGTGTAATTAATATCTCAGAAGAACTGTAATTCAGATAATAACCAGGGTTTGAACTCTTTAATTTTAGTTATATATGCTAGAATTCTGGAGTTAAAGATTAATGGTTAGTACCCATTTTGAAGTTTTAGTATCAATAAACTGTGGTCTGAAAAGGGGCGGGGAGTGAGTAAAAAATGAATGATTTTATAATGTAAGTCATTGGCAGCAAATATTTTATCTATTCTAGTTTGGATACCAAATCTGTGATTTTGATGGGAAAACAACAAAGATTTATCTTCTTTAAATTTGAAAGTATCTACAAGATGAAATGATTCTACCCACTTGTTTAAAACTTTTGATACAGCAGATGTACGCAGCAGTCTTTTATTTGTAGTTTCAGAAATATCAAATATACAGTTAAAATCTCCTCCTAATATTAAGTTGCCTTTATAATTATTGGAAATTAAATCCAAGTGTTTTTTAACAGTTCTTGTTCCAATGCCTGGGAACCAGTATAGATTGGGTAGGGTCCATATTCTGTTACTATATTTAACTATTACTAATGCCATAAGGCCTTCTTTATCTTCATACTTATAAATGATTTCTGGGTTAATCACATTTGTTTCCCATAAAATTGTTATCTTTTTGTCTTTGTCTTATTAGTGGATTGCACCAATATCACAGATTCCTTAGGATTCCATTTGTAATTTTCATTTGTTTTGAAATGAGTTTCCTGAAGGAAGACAATTTGTGCTTTGTTCAGTTTAAAATATTTCAATAGATTTGATCTCTTGCTAGGATTGTTTAAGCCATTGGTATTTAAAGATAATAAAGTTAAATCCATCTTAGGTTATTTAGACTATGTATTTTTTGTTTTATTGTGACTATTAAACATTTTCCACTGATAACTATGAAGTATATGTTTGAGCTTTTAAAGGAAATTGTCAGTTTTATACTTTGAGTGTTTACTAATAAAGTAAAGTTTTGGTCAGGCATACTAAAAATGTTTTTGTGAAATAACAAATTTAAATTAATGTTAACAAAACTGAGATCCACACTAGCCATAAAATGAAAATCATTCCTAATCTGATGGATAAACCTAAGTCCATCAGATTATCACTCATACCTTGACAATCCAGAACATCTGAGCTCCATAAATTGGATTATCACATGGAGAATATTTGTAATAGAAATACGCAATATTTATATTATTTTGAACAGATATAGTACTATTGTAGATTAGATAGAATTCTAATACAATATAAATGTCTACTTATTGATAAGCAATTAATATTTAAATGAAAAATAGATGACAAGCAATTAAATCATAGTAAAGTACGATGTATCATATATAAAGCCTCAGTAAAAGATTATAGCACACAGTTATTTAACATATTCACCCTTATTGAAGTCTTTCAAAACTTATTATTTAAAATAAATAAATGGCAATAATATTTATACCTAATGTTTATAATGCAATGTATTTACTGGATATATCAGAAGTTATATTTCATTGTTTGCCAGCATTTAAGTAATCACTTTGCCTATTGCTAAAGTACTTAAAGCATCAAGTTTGCTTTATGTGAACATTGATGAAAGCTAGTGCATTTTAATTATCAGTGCATCCCTCTTCCCCCCATTTCCTACACATAAGGATTTTCATATCTTTAATTTTGGGTCTACTTAACCCTGTCGAAGGCCGACCCTATTGAAGCTGATATTGTCGGCACCAAAATGTCGAAAGCAAAAGTCATTGCGCGTGCAAATGGAAATCTCCATAAGGGGAGATTTCCATTTACTGCAATGTAGTGCGATCTCAGAGTTGGTATAGTTAAGTAGCGGGGGGGGGTGCAGGGGAGCTTGCCCATCCCTGCATAGAGCAATTTGTGTTGTGTTTGGGTGGGGTTTTTTTGTGTGTATTCAATGTTTGGGGGTTTCAACATTTTCGTGTCGATTATTACGCTGTCGACAGTTTGAGTTTTCAACAGCATAATATAAATGTGTCATTTCTTATTATAAAAATGAGTAAAATTATAGGTTAAACACAAAAATTCACTTATTGTGATTAATGATTACAAATTCCCTTTCCATATTTATAAATTGCTATTTTATGCCATATACTGAAAGTTTTTAGATTTAAATGGCAACATTCTATTTTATATAATCAGCAAAGGTTAAACTGAGTGATTATTGTCAATGTAATACTATTTGTTCAGAATCTGATTGTTACATTCTGTGACATTCCTAGTTCAGACTTCTATTGTTTCCCTTGAACAACTTTGTCAGTTTGATGTCATGTATAAAACATTAGTTACCTTGGTAACAGCTTAAGTATTATGTATGGTCAAGATGGGTTAACAATTCACGTTAAAGCAATTATATGACTTGTTATGCATATTTATTATATGAGAAAATCATCATGCTTCCCCTTGATGTTCAATATAGTATATGTCATTTACGAGAAGTTAAAATAGTAGTGTTATTATACACAAGCCCAAGTTATTAAACTGAGTGTTTATTGTCAATTTAATACTATTTGTTCGGAATATGAGTGTTACATTCTGTGGCATTTCAAGTTCAGGCTTCTATTGTTGCTCTTGAACAACTTTGTCAGTTTGATGTCATGTATAAAGCATTAGTTACCTTGGTAACCACTTAAGTATTATATATGGTCAAGATGGGTTACAAAAACTGCAATTCAAGTTAAAGCAATTACATGACTTGTTATGCATATTTACTTATATAAGAAAATCATCATGCTTCCCCTTGATGTTCACTATAGTGTATGTTATTTATGACAAGTTAAGACAGTAGTGTTATTATACGCAAGCCCATGTTATTAAATCCTGTCTTTAATATCTAAATTCAGCAGACTGCTTCATCTTATATGACGATTATATATTTTATGTCTAGATTTACTAAAATCATACATTACGTAACTATTGTGTGTGTTTTTTTTTTTTTGGCTGTTGCTTAGTTATTTGAAAGACCACAAGTTGTAATGCTTATTCTTATTATTAGCTCCTTCCAAGCATGTTTATACAATCCATAGACATTAAATTATGAGATCCTTTGAGTTTCTTATTTGTTATAAGTATATTTCCATCCATACATATATACATATTAGTACTTCAAGCATGGGTAACAATAACAATACCCATCCAGTTTTGCTAGAATATCATTCTCTAGTTCATGTGGTGTGTTTCCAGGCTGTTCTTAAAATATCCAAACCAATATTTGTCCTGTTCCATTTTACCAACCTGTTCCATGCAGTGGCCACTCTGCCAGTTAACCACTCAACACACCTTCCATTCCCACAGATATTTCCATGAAGGAAATCTGATGACTCTATAGCACTTCCCGGCAACCCCAAACACCTCTAGAATCAGCTATCCCCATATGCCCAGCACATCTGAGCAAGCTCACCTCCCAGATCACTGCAAAGGGTACTGGACAAGACCAAGTGCTCTTAGTCTTTCGCAATAACTCAGACTTCCACTCTTATGTAAGCCTTTAATGTGTTTGGACCAAAATACATTCTAAATATAAAATTGTGCTTATTATTATTATTATTTTTTTTTGTCAAGAATCAACTTAAAGAAATAAATGAAGTGTTGGGAGACCATCAATATGTGTACATGTGGTTTAAAACAGCCCTTTTAGTATATATATATATATATATATATATATATATATATATATATATATATATATATTTTGTTTTTAAAACCAAAAACTTAATTGCCAAGAATAATCTCAGAGGATCCTCAAAGCCTTTAAGCATTATCGTCACTCTGTCTCCATTACCATAGCAACCTGGGAGCATCTGTTTCTGTTAGGGTATATGTGTGCTGCATACCAGAGGCTCACAATGCACCTGAAGCAAAGCTTAACTTCACCGCAACTTCAAACCTAAATTCCTTCCCTTTCAGCGAGGTAGCAGCCAGGAAAAGAACGGAGAGATCAAAAAAAAAAAAAAAAAAACTCCCAACAAGCCTCCACAACAAGAGATAACACATTCTTCCAGCCTTCCCACTTCTCACTCAGTAGATGTATGTGTGAAGACTGGTAGAAATGGGTGAAGGCTGCCAGCCTAGCAAGATAGAATTTTATAGATAATTCTGTCATTTGTAAATATGAGTGTAAACTACAGGCTTGTTGTCTTAAATGTAAAGTAATACTGTTACCTATGGACCTGGAATTAAATGTGACAACAGTGCACTCTACTGACCAAAGTAAAGCATGTGGTGACCCTTTGAAGTAGACAGTGGTGCCAAAAAGTCTAGATGAAGAAATTCTTTTTATTGTTTTAACCAAGAGTTAAATTGCTAGATTTAAACATGCAAATGTATTTTTATTGCTTTATTCCTGACCAGCTGCAAGATAACAAAAGGGAGATGTTAAGAATGTAAATGCAGTCAATGTATAACCTGGGAACTCCAGGAAAGTGAAAATAAATGATGTAATGTTTATCAGAACTGCAATAGCAATTTAAACAGAGAGAATCAGAAGGCATTAAGCATTTTATCTTGATCATCCAACTCATTGCACTCTGCTTGTTTTCTTATGTAAGTTATCTTAGACTTGTGTTTTCTTTTAGGGATAGCTAGAAGCTAAAAAGATTAGACTAAGTATTTTTCTGTGATGTCAGAATGGTACTACTGAATTATTTTAAGTATTTCTGTATGATATCTGAACTCTTGACTAGCACTGACTGTGTAGTAGAAAGTATTGTCTTGTGGTTTTAATTATTTATTACTAAATATTTAAAAAACATTTAACTATGGCTGGTTTGTGTAGAGATAATTTAAGCTCTAGAGTACATTGCATATTTATAGAGGTTACTATCCAAGTCACTCCAAATAAGCTTTGACTGATTAGTCACACTTACCAATTGGATAATAATACTGCACAGTAATAATTGGACACCCTTTTAAGGGCCTTTGGGTAGCTAATACATATTTGCTGGGTGGTGACAAGTGGTACTACTGTATAGTCTGGAAAAGAGGACACAGCTGGAGAACCTGTGCCAGCCTTCCCCAGGAGTGTCTGTGTGGTTGTATAAACTTATCTCAAAGTGTGTGTGTCAGCTAATTGGGAAGGGACATGAAGCACTGGTTGGACAGAAAGGATGCTGGAGATTTTAGCTTGCCCAGCTAGGCTGAGATCTGGACCCTATAGCTGTGCTAGTGGGGAGTCTTGTTGGGGATCTGGAGAGCAAGGGAGCTACCAGCCCCAGACTGACTGTAATCCCTGTGTGCTCTTAAGGGAAATTGCACTTTACTGTGTCTATTTGTTATCCTTTCCTCATATATGAGATGCCCTCTCTGGTGTTAGTGATGAGGATTGAGGCTCCTTGATTGCTGGGCCAGGGCATGGATGTCACATATTAATTGGTGGCAGTGGTGAGATATCCACATCACATATTAATTAGTTGGCAAATACTAATTGGTTTGTAGTGGTGTGGGTAGAGTGAATCCTGTAGCTTGTGTACAGTGAGCTTTGAAGGTGTTCTGTACTCTAAAACAGCCATTCAGTGAATACTCAGAGTTCAGATCACAATTGTTTTATTTCTTTTGTTAGCTTAGTTAGTCAGGGTGAGCAGGCAGCATGTCAGCAGAGGAGTATGGAAAGCTGACAAGGAGCTAGCTGGCAGAGATGTGCCAGGCTAGGGGACTGGTGCATGGAAACCTGACTAAGGCAGACCTGATTGCAGCCTTGGTTACAGCTGCATCAGAAAACAGCAACCAGGAGGACAGTAAGACTGGCAGTGGAGATATAATTCCCTCTGAGAATGGACAGCTCAACCTTTCTGCAGTGGACTTAAAAATCCAACTGGAGCTAAAGAGACTTGAGTTGGAGGCCAAGCATGTGGAATTAGAAGCAAAGGAGAGACTGCGACATTTGCAGGCTGAGAAGAATGAGAAACTGCTATGCCTAGAAGCTGAAGAAAAAGAAAGACAGAGGCAGCATGAGAAGGAGATGCTCACTCTTCACTAGAGTCATAGAGGTAATGGGGAAGGGAGTAACAGGACCCCAGAAGCACAAAAGGTCAGTAAATTTCTTCCACAGTTTAACGAGGGGGATAATTTTGATAGTTTCATTCATATGTTTGAGGGGGTATGTAAACAATATGAAGTTGACCAAGGGCTCTGGGTATGGCTCCTGACCCCCTTACTCCATGGTAAAGCTGTAACTGTTCTGTCCAAAATGTCTAACGTTGCATGTTTTTTATTATACTGCTGTAAAGAAATGTCTTTTAGAACTGTTTAAGCTTACACCTGAAACGTATAGGAAAAACTTTCATGAGCATAGACGCAAGGCAGATGAAAGTGTGTGTGAATATGTTGCTGAATTGAGCACTTATTTCCAATTGTGGGTGAGTGGATATCAGGTCACCAGTTTTGAAGGGCTGGCAGACCTTTTGGTGAGGGGAACAAGCCCTTAGCACTTTGCCTGAGGACATGAGGATCTGGTTAGCTGATAGACAATGTGCTACTTCAGTTGAGTTGGGGAAGAAGGGAAACCTATACCTGGCAGGCAGGGCAGCCCTGCACATGAAGGGGACCCCTAGTACTGCTCATGGGTCTAATGGAACCCATGGTGGACAGCACAGACTGCCCCAACAGAATCTGCCAGTAGCAGGAGAAGCCACTAGTCCAGGTACACATCCAGGAGCTACGGTTAAATGTTTTGAATGCAACCCTTGGGGCCATGTGGCATACAGGTGTCCACAGAGGCAAGGTGGGGAACAAAAGGTGAGGGAGCCAATAAGTGAGAAAGACAAAATGCCAATAGTAGGTTGTCTTGAGACAACAGGGGCAGTAAACTACCATCCTGCAGATGTCCTGAGAGGGAAGGATTTGGATGAGGCAGTATCATGTGCTTATGCAGTTACACGTGATCAGGTTAGGAGACAAGCATGTGGGTCTGGTAGCCTGGGGAGACCCAGACAGACTGTATACTTGCAGCCAGGACTGGAGAGGTGGTTACTTCAGGGAGAGAGCTATCCTGTAGCAGTGAGACTGAAGGTGAGCCACAGCTGCTTGTGAGTACTGATGTTCGCTTGGCTGCAAAGGTAGAGGTGAGTAGTAGTACCCAGGCTGACAGTGAGGCACCACTATCAGATGATGCTAAACTTCCTGTGGAAGGGGAGCTGGGAAGGGTTACAAGGAGAGAGTTGAGACGGGCTCAACTCTCAGACCCTACATTGCAAGGCCTGAAGCAGGTAGCTAGGGAGGCACCTGATTGTCAAGGAAAGGGGGAATCTGTATACTGGGACAAAGGGTTACTATACAGAGAGTGGATGCCTGAGGGAGGAGTAGAAGGTGAGAGAGTACAGCAGTTGGTAGTGCCTAGAGCCTACAGTATGGCACTTCTAGCCATAGCCCATGATATTCCCTTTGCAGGTCATATGGGCATAAAATGTACAAAGAGGATATTATGCAGAACTTCTATTGGCCTCAAATTTCCAGAGATGTAACTGGATACTGCAGGACCTGTGAGCAGTGCCAAAAGGTAGGCAAGGCAGGAGACAAGGTGAGAGCTCCTTTGATGCCTTTGTTGTGATTGAGGAGCCATTTCAGAGGGTAGCTATGGATATTGTGGGTTCTCTAAGTACCCCAAGTTCCATAGGGAAAAAAGTATATCCTAGTGGTAGTGGATTATGCTACACAATACCCTGAGGCAGTGGCTTTGTCCTCCATTAAGGCAGAAAAGGTGGCAAATGCTTTGTTAGAAATTTTCAGCAGGGTAGGTTTCCCAAAAGAAATACTGTCTGACGGAGGTGCCAATTTCATGTCAGACCTACTGGCTTGTCTGTGGAAGTCCTGTGGGGTGAAGCACATGAAGACCACCGCCTACCATCCCCAGACTAATGGTCTTATTGAGAGGTTAAACTGTACAATCAAGTCTATGCTAGGGGCATTTGCAGATCAGTTTAAGAGGGAGTGGGACAAATATTAGCCCCATCTGTTGTTTTCTTACAGAGAGGTTTCCCAGGAATCCACAGGGTTTTCACCCTTTGCATTGCTGTATGGGCATAGGGTGAGGGGACCTCTAGATTTAATTCGAGATGAGTGGGAAGGTGAGTGCGAGTCTCACAAGGAGTCTGTTGTGGCATACACCCTAAACCTCAGGACAAGACTCAGGGAACTCATGGGCTTGGCCCAAGAGAACCTGGCAAAAGCCCAACAACAGAAAAAGGTGTGGTATGACAGGAATGCTCAAGCTAGAGAGTATGCTGTGGGGCAGCAGGTAATGGTTCTCATTCCTGTCAGAAAGTACAAGCTGCAAGCAGCTTGGGAGGGTCCCTACAAGGTGGTAAGAAAGGTAAGTGAGGTTAACTACATGGTGGAACTGCTAGGCGGATGGCAGGGGCACAAATTGTATCATGTTAACATGATGAAACCTTATCATGATAGGGTGGCCCTTGTGCTGAGCATTTGCAGTGGATTGTAGGAGGAGTCTGAGGGAGATCTGGGGACTGATCTCCTCAGTGAGGCTCGGGCTGACACCTCAGTGGAAGGGGCAGCAATGTCCCAGCAGCTATCTCCTACCCAGGTTCGAGAACTCTGAGCAGTTTTGCAGGAATTTGGAGACATGTTCACTGGGAAACCAGGGTGCACCCACCTAGTGCAGCACCAGGTGAATACAGGAACCCCAAATGCCTATTAGGCAGGCTCCTTATAGGGTGCCTGTGAGAGTCAGGCAGACCTTGAGGGAGGAGGTACAGGAGATGTTGGAACTGATAAGGTAGTGTGGACCCTGGCATGTGAGCAGGCATTCCAGAAGCTTAAAGAAGCGTTGGGAGGACACCCTGTGTTAGCCAGTCCAGATTACAGCAAATAATTTGTTGTACGTGTGGATGCGTCAGACCATGGGGTGAGGGCTGTACTTAGCCAGATTTCTTCAGAGGGGGAAGAGCACCCAGTGGTTTATCTCAGTCATAGGCTCCAACCCAGGGAGGAATGCTATGCAGCTGTAGAAAAGGAATGTCTAGCCATAGTGTGGGCACTGCAGAAACTTCAGCCTTATCTGTTACGGAAGGAAATGCACTGTTATGACAGATCACAATCTCCTAATATGGTTAAACAGAGCCAGCCAGCAAAATGCCAAGTTGCTAAGCGATACCCTGGGGTTGCAAGTACATGATATGTTAGTGCAGCACCACAGTGGGAGTAGCAATGCCAATGCAGATGGGCTCTCAAGACAGGGAATGGGGTAGGTATACTCAGATAGACCTGACCCTCTCAAGAGGCATTTCCCAAGGGTCACTTGAAAAACTAGCTTGAGTTCATCGGGGGGGGGGGTGTGAAGGCTGGTAGAGATGGGTGAAGGCTGCCAGCCTAGCCAGATAGAATTTTATAGATAATTCTGTCATTTGTAAATATGATGTAAACTACAGGCTTGTTGTCTTAAATGTAAAGAAATACTGTTACATGTGGAACTGGAAATAAATGTGACAACAGTGCACTCTACTGACCAAAGTAAAGCATGTGGTGACCCTTTGAAGTAGACAGTGGTGCCAAAAAGTCTAGATGAAGAAATTATTTCTACTGTTTTAACCAAGAGTTAAATTGCTAGATTTAAGCATGCAAATGTATTTTTATTGCTCTGTTCCTGACCAGCTGCAAGATAACAAAAGGGAGATGTTAAGAATGTAAATACAGTTAATGTGTAGCCTGGGAACTCCAGGAAAGTGAAAAAGAATGATGTAGTGTTTATCAGAACTGCAATAGCAATTTAAACAGAGAGAATCAGAAGGCATTAAGCATTTTTGTCTTGATCATCCAACTGACAGCACTCTGCCCTTTTCTTATGTAAGTTATCTTAGACTTGTGTTTTCGTTTAGGGATAGCTAGAAGCTAGAAAGATTAGACTAAGTGTTTTTCTGTGATGTCAGAACTGTACTACTGAATTATTTTAAGTATTTCTGTGTAATCTCTGAACTCTTGACTAGCACTGACTGTGTAGTAGAAAGTATTGCCTTGTGGTTTTAATTATTTATTATTAAATATTTTAAAACCTTTTAACTGTGGCTGGTTTGTGTAGAGATAATTTAAGCTCTAGAGTACACTGCATATTTATAGAATTTACTGCCCAAGTCACTCCAAATAAGCTTTGACTGATTAGTCACACTTACCAATTGGATAAAAATATTGTACAGTAATAATTGGACACCATTTTAAGGGCCTTTGGGTAGCTGATAAATATTAGCTGGGTGGTGGCAAGTGGCAGTACTGTATAGTCTGGAAAAGGGGGCACAGCTGGAGAACCTGTGCCAGCCTTCCCCAGAAGTGTGTGTGTGGTTGTATAAACTTATTTCAAAATGTGTGTGTCAGCTACTTGGGCAGGGACACAAAGCACTGGTTGGTCAGAGAGGATGCTGGAGATTTTAGCTTGCCCATCTAGGCTGAGATCTGGACCCTATAGCTGTGCCAGTGAGGAGTCTTATTGATACTCTGGAGAGCAAGGGAGTGACTAGCCCTGGACTGACTGTGATCTCTGTGTGCTTTTAAGGGAAATTGCACTTTACTGTGTGTATTTGTTATCCTTTCCTCATATATGAGTGGTGTTAGTGGTGGGGATTGAGGCTCCTTGATTGCTGGGCTAGGGCACGGGCGTCACAGTATAAACAAACTATTCTCTTCTAAAATATCTCAAATCACAGTTTTATACACCCCTTTTCCTGGATCCAGGCTAAAACACCAAATGTCTCTTCCTAATACACAAGCATTAGTAAACCTCGATCACAAGCTGCAATCCACAGCTTCCCGGAGATGAAAACGGCAACATACAACAGCTGCCAGACACAGCTGCATCCACACACACCATGTCAGGCTTAATCAAACAGCACTTGAAGCTATGATACTTGCCATAATTAATATTAACTATGTTTAGACAGAATAATAATGACATTTGTACTAGTTGCCAGACCTGCTGACACCCCTGTGTAACACTCTGGTAGGAATGTATTCGCAAGCGTCCCAGAGGACAGGAAGTGGAAATGGTGAGGCGATAGGGCAGAAAAGTAAGAGGAAGAGAGAGCTGATGGGCGATGGGTTAAACGCCGGCGACTCTTCGGAACCGAATGGTGGAACTTTTAACCCAGCTATTACACCAGAGGTATTGCAGGACTGTAGAAATAGAATTAATGGATTGGAAAGTGTTGGCGCTAATTCGCAACAAACGGGTGATGCCATTTCAGGTACTGTTTCTCCTGGTAGACCCGTTATAACGAAAGACTGGTTAAATAAAAGTGTTTGTTTTAAAGTTGACAGGAGTTGCCCTAAAGGGAAAAGAAATGGTGATTCATACAGCAAAATGATAGATAATTTATCAAAGAATATGTTTAAATATAAAACCTTACTTATTGAAAACGCATATCTCACTGAATGTATTAATAGAAATGTTGTTCCTAAAGGTCTTAAAATGTACAAATATCCTAATAATGTACAAATAGGTTCAGCATTTCATAAGGAATTGCTGGAGGTTTTTAATAACAGTGGTTTAGATATTTTAAAATTAATTATTAAGGAAAATAATAGAAATTTAACTGTTTTACAGAATGACATAGAAGTATTAGAGGGGCTTATAAAGGATGACCTGTTTTTTGATATTAAGCAAGAGAGAGATAAATTTTATAAAATAAGAGGTGAAATAGATGAAAAATGTAGTGGATTGATTAATAGAAAAATGGAGAAATTAAAACGTGATTCTTTCATTCATGCCATAACTGTACAGACAGGCATAACACAATCATTTGTTTTATTTTATTTTTCTGTCTCTCTCTATCTACCTATTTATCTAGCCATCTATCATTTACCTATCTTAATGTTTTATATTATTGAATTATGTCTTTATTTTTTATGTTGTTTAGTGTCTAGTATGCATATAAACATTACATGCTTTTGTCAACATTTTAACAGTTTTTTTATATATATTGTACTGACTTTACTCTTGGTCCCATATTTTATTTTTCATTGTACTGCTGCTTGATTTTATGTTCTTCGACATTTATTTTGGTTGACTGTATAGAGCTTAGCCATATAAGAACATTAATAAATCTGACATTGAGGGGGATGACTTGAGTAGTCTTTACTGCTCTGACTATGGCCTACAGCATAGTCACCCTCTCTTGATTCAGCCCCTGTCCATTGCTGATGTTATGCTGTTGATGCAGACAAATGGTTCCTCATGTGCACGTTAGTAACTGGACTGTTTCTATGAACTCCTTCACTACTTCACTGAATAAACTATACTGATGGCTCAGTGGCTTATTGTTGTTAGTGGCCACATCTCTAATGAGCATCCACATGTAAATTTACTGGTGCATGCTGGTAGTATGCTTATCACACGGTATTTCACCTCTGACCAACATATCAAAGTGGACTTACCAAACTGCTAAAAGAACTAGAAAACTGGCCAAAGTCCAAATGCTTCATTATTAACCTAAAATAAAAATAAAATAAAATAAATGTTACTTGGTACCACAAATAAATTAAATATAATACAAAAGAATGGAGTATTGCTAGTTCAGATGGAGCCAAAAAAATACTTGTCTTCCATTTTAAATAATCTGGCCTTTGGCTGATGTCTCAATTAGCTTTAATAAGTATATTATATGCATGTTTTCAAAGGAAGAGTAAAGAGACAACTGTAAAATTTCATATAAAATTACTTCTAATGCAAGAGCTGCTATTAGTCAAGGGATTATTCTATCTCTAAGTGAGCATGGCTTATATTTGCATTCAAAATTTTCAGCTGAAAACTAATCCATAATATAAGCCTTTGTAAACAAGAGTTGTAGATTTATCTTGCTTGCTCCAGAGAGGGAGCATTGCTGTTTCACCTTAGCCACAGTCAGCAAGCTGCATGTAGAAGAAGGAACATATCTGGTCAGAGATGTTCTTATTGTCAAATTGTTATACCTCCATACTGTTGTTCACCTTTTGCAAGAACACTCAGACATAGTTCTTTTTGCCGCACTAAGAGTCCCATAACAAACTATGAAAAAAAAAAAAAAGAAGACATATACATGTCCAGGATAGTCTGTTAGAAAGAGTGAAAGGGCATTCTCTTTTAACTGGGCATCAGCTTGGGACTTCTCAATGACAGAAACAATATCACACTGACGCTGACATCAAATTCTTTAGAAACCATTTACTACTGTTGCTCACTAAATGTTTCATATGGTCACATCATGAGCTCCCTTAATCTATGACGTACCTTCATAATTCCCCATGCCTCCCTGCTCTGCTTGCCTATCTTCTTATTACTCTACCAATAGTTTGAATACCTGTGTTAAATATCTTATTGTTATTGAAGTGTCTACTAAATGCTATTATTGAATGGTACATGTCATACTGGATCCCATCAGATGATCGAGTTTTCAGAAACTCGAAATTCATATGGTTGAGACCATATGATCGGGTTTCCCCAAAACTCAAAGGTTTTGAATGGAGATCGCAGTACAGTACAGAATGGAAAATTTACCCTTTTCCTTACTGTAGTGCAATCTCGGAATTGGTATATTTAATTTACAGGGGGGGGTGCATGCAAAAATGTATAAAAAGTTAGATTTTTGTGGGGTTATTTTTGGATGTTCAAGTTTTCAGAAAGTTGATCATATGGTCTTGACCATGAATTTCAAGTTTCTGAAAACTTGATCTGATAGGGATCTGTCATAACACACATTAAGGATATCTCTATATAAATAAAATTTCATATCTTGATCTTGGTAAGTAATAATATTATATATCTAAAACAACTCACGCCTCCCACCAAGGTGACTTTTTTTCGGCTTTTAGCCGTATTGACAATAATGCAAAAGACTCTGAGTCTACGAACTGGGGGGGGGGGGGGACATCTTCTGTGCAGGGATGGTTAAAATCTAGGTGTAACTTTTCTGTACCTAGTTAGAATACTAACCGAAGGTTCAATTTGAACCAAGGTAATAATTATAGTATGAATGTGAGCCTGCTGTACGATTTAATGCTTAGATACAAACCTTTAAATATGGATAACTGTTACTTACAAGAGTGTATTGGGAGGGGCATTGTACCCAAAGGACTATGTATTTACAAGTATCCAAATAATGTTAAAGAGGATAGTGAGTTCCACAAAGAACTCATTAAGATCTTTAATCACTGTGGTTTGGATATATTGCAGGCCGTCATTAAAAATAATGAATGAGAAATGGACACATTACTTAATGATATAGAAAAAACTAATAATGAGATTACCACTGATTTACTATTTATTGTGGAAGACGAAAGATCCAAATACTTAAATGTGAAAGGAAAGATTGAAGAAAAGTGTACATTTTTATTTAACAGGAAATGTAAGAAGCTTGATAGGGATATTAAAGAATATAGGGAAGAACAATGTTGCCCTAAATCCAAAAACAATTTTAAGCATCAGTACAGGAATCACACTGATCATATGGGTGATGATTTACAGGGAGAAGATTTGGATAACCAAGAATGGGGTCATGGAGGGGGCTACGATAATTATCCTTTTGGGGAAGTAATGGGGGGGTACGACTTGAACGACCCTTTGGATTTTCCCACACTGAGGAGATCAGAGAGGATAAAACAAAGAACACCAGTCAACTACTACCCCAGCAGGGGGAATATTCGAACAGGAGGAGATACTAACTCCGATTAGCCCCACTCGCAGTTTGATACAAGACAACGGTATAGTAGTCGAGGTGTACAGGCATAAGTATCACAATTTTAGTATATACAATTATAGTAGCCTGGACATCGACTGCACATACTTTACTTTGTTTAGTAAAGGTTTGAAGTTTGTACCTAGTAACAGAAGTCACATTATGAACGTTTTGATTGATTTAAAATTGTTTTTGAGAAAAAAGAACTTAGAATTGTTAATGCACCACGAAGGGGGGGGGGGGAGCATGAATTTGATTAAGAGAAAAAGTACTTATAATCTACCCCTTCACCCCCAGTTAAAAAACTTTGAAATTCAGGCATAAAGGGAGCTTTGACAGGGTCTAAATAAGAAAAGAAGATTATACAATTTGAATAAGGAAGAACATGCCCTCCTGGATTCTTTAAGGAACAACCATCAAGTCAGGGTTTGAAACCCAACAAGGGGGGGGGGCGGGATTGTCCTTATGGACAGTATTATTTATTCAGGCATGATGTTGGATATGTTAAACAACATGGACAGATATTCCAGAGTCTCACGTAATGAGATTAATACAGCGCATAGGAAGATTGATTTAATTCTCAAAGAACTGGTTGATGAAGATATGATTAGTCTAGGCACCTATCATTATTTAATTATGGACAAACCGATAGTACCATCTATTTTTGGTATACCCAAGATCCATAAGGATGTGGACAACCCACCACTCAGACCAATTGCGGTAGCCACTGGGTCTAAAACTTATCCCTTGGCCAAATTTTGGATTTAAGGTTAAAAAGGGTCTGGTCTGAGCAGGCAGACATCCTGAAGGACTCTTGGGATTTTTTGAGAAGTATTAACAATGACCTATAGAGTGACAAACTCATCTTTGTTACTTTAGATATCCAGGATTTATTCAACATCATTCCTCACAAGTTAGGGTTAGAATGATTTAAAGAAACTCTTAGAACCAAAGGAAGTTTTGACAAAAACAGTATCTTGGTGTTTATGGATTTAATGGATTTGGTAGTAAGACACAATTTTCTGTATTTCGAGGGTGAGCTTTTTAGGCAGTCAAGTGGAGTAGCCATGGGGGCCAGTTGTGCCCCCATGTACGCAAACTTGGTATTGTCTATTTGGAAAGAGCAGTTTATTTTTCATTCGGTATATTCTCAATATTGGAAGTACTATTGGCGTTACTTGGACAATATTTGTATGTTTTGGATTGGATCTGAGGAGAAATTAATAAAATTTATCAAGTACGTCAATAATACTACTGACTTCCTTAAATTCACCCACAGCTTTTCTAGGGAACTCTTACAATACTTGGATGTGATGATTGAAAAGATACCTGAAGTTAGAAAATTTAAGTCCAATGTTTACAGAAAAGAGACTTTTTCAAACTCCTACTTGTTTTACATTAGTGCTCACCCTTTCAAACAAAAGAAAGGAATTTTGAAAGGGCAGTTCATTAGGAGTAGTAGGATGATGTCCCTGGATAGTGACTTCGACATAGAAAGTAAGAAACTGAAAAATATGTTTTTGGAAAGAAATTACCCCTTGTTTTAATAGAAGAAGTAATGAATGAAATAAAAAATGAGAGGGGGAGATTTAGTCCCATTTTAAGGGTATGGGAACACACTGTAATTAACACAGAGAATACCCCAACCCCAGACACAAATTGGAGTAGTAATTTCATCTTGAATTTCAATAGTGATACTTATTTGGTTAAAGATATTATTTCAAGAAATTGGGGGAAGTTTGGGGACTATTCTGACTTGGACCTGTTATTCAAGGACACCCTGAAATTCACTTATAGGAAGGGGAAAAATATTAAGGAAATGCTGGAATATAGAAAACCAAAGCAGGGTAGGCAGAACAAAGGCACTTTTAAGTGTGGGGCTTTCTCCCAATGCTCGCATGTTATACAGGGGGAGAGTGTGTGTACTTAATGGATAGGAACATAAAGTTAGAAACCAATACATTCTCCAACTGTGACACCATGGGGGTCATATACATTGCCATTTGTAAACCCTGTGGAGCCTTCTATATAGGGAAGACCACTAGGAAGTTTAAGAGGCGAATATACAAACATTTCTTTGACATTAGTAAGCAAGACACTAATAATGCACTATTCAGACACACCACACTTTGTAAAGATGCAGTTTTCATTTTTTTTGTCATAGAAAAAATAGAGCAGGACCCTCAAGGTGGTCCCTGGGAGACAACTATAGAGTACAGGGAACTATTTTGGCAGTTGAGTCTGGAGGCCAACAATGAACCAGGCTTGAATGACTATACTTCTTTAGCCCCTGTCCTCAAACTTAGATCTGCTAAACTATAATGTTTTTATTTAGCATTATTTGTTGACCAGTAGATGACAGTGTTCTACTTGTTTATCACAGTGGCATTGTTTCAACACAATTTAAAATTTTGGTGCAACACATTTATTTATTTCTATATTATTATATTTGATGGCCTGCATTTTATGTATTTACATATTAATTATGTGATTCGTTGTTTTTAAAATCTGTTTTAAAACCTGTTATTGCAATAAGTAACTGTCTTAGGAGTTTTTACAGTTGCATTTTGAATGCACTACATTCAATCATATTAAATGTTTTAATTGGTTAATTGTTTTGTTAATGGGAAGGGAAGGTTATTTAAGGAGATTACTAGCTTGTGTAACTATTCATTCTGATGAAGTCTATGGACGAAAATGCAAGTTATTGTTTTGTGGCGTTAAATAAATAATTTTGGTTTACTGACCTGAAGAGGCATTTTGTTTGCTGGTTCTGCAAGTGCTTTGGTTTGCAGTGATTTTGGTACTGTTTCCAAGCACTTTTTCCTTCTCAATTGTGCTCAGTATTATATATCTGTTGCATATAGTTGCATCTTGCAAGTTACAATGCACCCTAATGACTGAAATTCTGAGTCTCAAATGCTGCATCACATCCCAATATTTGACGTAGTTTTCTGTTCCTCTGTACTTTTATTGCAGTGTCTTGTTTATGACATTTTCTGCATGATTTTGTTTACTATTGTGGCCCACATAATGGATAAAAAAGATCATATGTTATCTTCCGTCTACAGTCCTTTGCAAAGAGACATAACTTTCTACAACAGTACCTACACACTGCATAAATCATAGGCCTAACTTAGAAGACTGCTGGTCTGTTTACTAATTTATATGCATTCTATATATGCTTTGTAACTGTCTCTAAACTGCCTGTTTACTATTTCACTTGATTTTATAATGTTCCATACTCTCTAACTACTTTGGAGCTTTCCTCCCCAGACCTCCACTGAAAATGGGCTGTTGCTCAGTAGGACTATCTAGTTTATAAATGGGATAAACAAATCAGTTCACCAACCTAGTTAACAAATGGAAAATAATATAAAACTAAATAAAAATGATCTTCAGTGATGAGAGGAGAACTAGCTGCCAATGTTAGGAACTGCTACACCGTGATACATATGCAGACCTCTCAGTTGTACCTATTTTGGAAGTACATGCATATTTTCATATGCTGGAAAATATCAGCTAGAAAATCAAGAATGGCGGAAATAAGAGCCGTAAAAGGATCCAAACTCCTCTGAGAGGCCCAGAAAGAAAAACATTTCCATTTGCTGCGATAAACCTTTCTGGTAGAAGATTTATGAGCAGCTACCAAAATAGACTTAACTGATTAGGAAAGTCCAGGAGTCGTAGCAATCACTAGAACTGGAGCAGCCAAGCCGTGAGCTTCAGGCTGTCCAGACTCAGATGAGGCACCCCTGATGAGTGCAAAATCAGATCCTGAATGGGATCTAGGATCCAAGGTGGAGCCAGAAGGTGAGACCAAAGGAAGGGAAACCATATCTGGTGAGGCCAGAATGGGGCAATGAGGATCACCTTGCTCCCCAGTTGACAAGCTTTCTGCAGAAACCTCAGGATGAGAGGAACTGGCGGGTAAGCATACAGAAGACCGATAGGCCAAGCATGAGCTAGAGCATCTCTGGGGAACTCGCCTGGCAGGGGGTTCAGAGAGAAATACCTGCTGCACTTCTCGTTGGAAGGAGATGCGAAGAGATTGCAGCAAGGTTGACCCTACTCGCTGAAGATCTGTTCCGCTACTGATAGATTCAAAGACCACTCATAAGGCATGAGAATGGTCCGACTGAGCCTGTCCCTAGAATGTTGGACTGTCCCAGAATGTGCATTGCGATGAGAAAGCGACAAGTGGAGATCGTCCATTCCCACACTCTCATGGCCTCGCGACAAAGGGGGTAAGATCTGGTCCCTCTCTGTTTGTTGATATACCAGACTACTGACATGTTGTCTGATTGAATGGCAATCATCCCCAGAGGAAGAAAGGCATGAAGGGACTGCAATGCTAGAAGGACTGCCCTTATCTCTAGAACACTGATATGCAAGCTGGTCTCTTTGGGGGACCACAGGCCTTGGACTGTCTTGCCCGAACAATCCCCCCCCACCCAAGTCGGGAGGCATCCATGGTCACTGTGGTTTGGGCCGGGACTGGAACAAAGGATTGTCCCTCCAAAATGCTCGGAGAGCTCATCCATCATATAAGGGATGAATGACACACTTGACTTAGGTGGATAGGGTTGGTTAGTGGTAAATCCAACAGGAACCAATGAACCGCTAGAGTCCATTGAAGAATCCGCATGTGTAGCCGAGCACATGGAAGGAGAGTTATGGTCACTGCCATCGAGTCTAGGGCCGTCAACACTGATTCTGCTGTTGGGAGGTGAGAATGGTAAATTAGGGAGACATGCATCCTGAGGTTTTGAACTCTCTCCGAGGTCAGGAATACTTTGGACTGTAGTGTGTCTATCCTGGCACCAATGTAATCTATCACCTGTACAGGCTCTAGTAGAGACTTGGCTGTGTTGATTGTGATACCCAAACTCAGGGCAAGTGTCAGAAAGTAATCCCTGGTTTGGGAAAGTAGATGCCTGGTGGGAGCAGTGAGGAGCCAATCATCCAGGTACAGATAGGCCTGAATCTCTTGAAGCCTCAGATGAGCCACTACAACCGCCATCACTTCGGTAAACACCCTGGAGGCTGTGGTGAGACCAAAGGGTAGGGCTTGAAATTGACAATGATTGGCCCCTAGCCAGAAGTGGAGGAACCTCCTGGAGCTTCTGTGCATCTTTATGTGATAGTAAGCATCCTGGAGATCTAACAAGCACATCCAGTCGCTCTCTTGCAGGTATGGCATGATGGACTGTAATGTGACCATCCAGAACTTTTCTTTGGCAACTGACAGGTTCAGGGTAGAGAGGTCCAGGATGGGCCTTAAGTCCCCCATTTTCTTTGGCACCAAAAAGAACCTGGAGTAGAAGCCCGATTCGGACTGATCTGGAGGGACAGTTTTGATGACTCGTTTTCCTAGCAGAATGGAAATTTCCTGTGCTGCTGCCTCCCTTTGTGTGGGTGGAACATCTGGGAGGTGTTTGGGAGATGTGGGGGAACCCACAAAGGGGATAGAATATCATCTGGATATGATTTGAAGTACCCAGCAGTCTGTTATTATGGACTCCCATGCTGCTGGGTGCAAGGACAATCATCCCCCAACTGCCTCCAGAGTAGAGCAGCCGGGCAACACCTCAGGGTTGCTGCCCGGGTCTTTCAGAGAATGGTTCTCAAGACCTGAAGTTTTACGGACCCCCTCGACCTTTGGGCCGGCATCCATTCTGTCCCCCTCTGCCTCTGGGGGAAGAAGAGCCCTGAGTGCCCCGGGAATTCTGAGACTTCTGGAACAACATCTTCTGGTTCCGGGAAAAGGACCTTTGAGGGTTAGAGATGCAGATACCAATGGCAGACAGTGTCTTCCCATCCTTCTCACTCTGGACTAGTGTCTCCTTGATGGTCTTACTGAAAAGAGTCGAGCCGTCATAAGGGGCATTGGCAAAGGACGCCTTAAAGGTTTCGGTGAATTGGCACAACCTGAGCCAGGCGTTATGCCTCATGGGCATGCCGGACCAAGCCACCCTAGCTGCTCCTTCTGTAGCATGGGAGAGGAGTTGCATGGACATATTTGATACTGCTCTCAGAGTGGCCATTTTCGTGGAGAACGAAGCCTTGTCCTCCTGCAACATGGACTTGGGTGGAGACTCTTCCAATTCCTTCACTAGGTCACTTTGGAGTCTCGTGACATGGGCCAAGTAGTTCAGTGCCCTTATTGAAAAGGCTGCTGAAGCATACACCCACTTCTCTAAGTGGTCCATCATCCGTGACTCTTGGTCAGGAGGGTTGACCGAGGAACATTCCTGAGATAGTTCCTTCTTTGTGGCTGCTGCTACCACCATGGTGTCCACTGGGGAGCCCTTGTTCCAGGAAGGCCTGTCTATAGGGGGACATCGAACCTTATTGGGGCACTTGGGGATCGGCTCCACAGTATCTGGTTCCTTCCACGCCCATGAGGTGATCGAATCCAGTAAAAGATACATGGGAGGGGACACCCAAGATATAGACGGGTCCGTGTCGAAAGCCTTCAGAAACACAGACTCATCAGAGGAGGGCTTGGGGTAGACCAACCTCCCCACTGGTGCAGGATCTCCATGATGTCTCCAAAGGAGACATCGTCGGGAGGTGATCTTGAGGAGCCCTCCCCATCATCTAAATCTGTGTCTCGGTTAGGGACTCAGGGGCTAAATTAACTACAACTACAAACCTGCACTCGATGCCAAAGTGATGGGAGGGGAGAAAGGATACCGATACTAACCTGAAACGACTAAAAGTAACAGAAAATTTTGAAAAACTTACAATCAGAATCACCCTGCTAGCTGGAGCTCTAGAGACACGATGTTTTACAAATCGTGGCAAACGAGATCTGGGGATAGAAGGCAGTGGAGGTGTATTATGGGTAAGGGGAGGAGTCTGGAGCTCGGAGCTGATGCTAGTAATTTTTGCCGGCTCAGATCCGATATGGATCTGTATTCCCACAGGTTAAAGACCAAATGAAGTAAACTACTTCAGATTAATACTTTCAAGATCAAATATTCATTTTCCAACAGACTTAATGTTGGATTCATTTCAAATATGGCCTTCTGATTTGTTTCAAGCTATGGTGCTGTGACGTACACTGTCATTTGCTAACTGCTTAAGCAGCAAGCCAAATGTAAATGGTTGTAGCACCAGATGGTGTGCTGGAAAGGGGAAAACATTTCATATAGGTAAAGGGTAGCATCTTGTTATTGGAAATGGATGCCCAGGGCTCATTTCTGTAGACTGTATGTGTACCAAATGAGGTTGATGCACATGTAAGTATCTAAAACTCTTTGTATTCTATATTTGCACCACTAACAGAGTTAATAGTTACTTATTAATTACATGCCATATAAAGTAGTTCTAAAACCCTTTAAAATAAGTTTGTTAATCTCCAGTCTTCCTCTGTGCTGCACAATCATGTTGGGAACAAAAGTCTGGTGGGTTTTTCAAATGTTGCCATAATGACAAGTGCCCAATTATTAGATATTTTGTTTACTGAATTCATCTTTAGTAGGGACTGCTGATTATAATCCTGGCCTAAACCAAATACAGCACCAGAGTGGTCATTTAACTGATATATTTTAAGACAAAGACATTCCTATAACAATAACATTTCTATATGTCATTTAGCAACCTTCAGCCTGAAGGCTGAACAAATAACCTAATAGACATTATACAAAAATAAATAGTTTATATATCAAACTTACACGCACAACAATTTGTCTGAAATCTTACTAACAATGACTATTAAAGGAGGGAGTTATAAATGGGTGCATTGTATAGAGGTTTAAACATCTCCTGCACTATGTATTTTAAATTAATAATTAGCTCTGTAAGTTAAGCATATCTGAGAAAAGATAGTCCATATAATGTAAACAAATATGTGAGATGCTGTGTAATATGATTCATGGGCAGAATTATAGTATTCATTCGTCTAAAATTAGTCAGGCTGTCATTTTGGAACTCATTATTAACATTGTATATTTTTCTAATATTCTATAATGACCTTTTAATAGTTAAACAATACATTTAGTCCACAAATCTACATTGTTCAGTTAGGTAGTATAACCTAAACCTTTCTGATAATGCATGTATGCTGTGTGTAAATTTGACTTAATATAGTCTGTTTCCATTGTACCCAGAATAGAATTTATCTGGCAGTGAATGCATGCTTAATCTGTATTCAAGGAGGGAGAAGGTGGAATTTGCATATATCCAAAAGAAGAGGTGTTGCTGAATATGTGTGGTAATAGCTTCTTCTGTTGTTCTTGTGTCATAAATTATTGTTATGCTATGCATTGTTATGATGTATTATTTGTATGCTATGCATCTTTATGATGTATTATTGTTATGCTGTGCATTGTTCTGATGTATTGTTATGCTATGCATTATATTTATACTATGTTATGTAATAAGACCTGTGAATTGTGCAATGCTTTCCCCTTACTCTATGTATTCTTTTTACTTTACTCAGATGGTCCACAAGGATTAATAAGCTATATAATGAAAGGGAGAAACTCCTTAACCTATACAGCAAAACAAAAATCTTCCTAATTAAGGAAAATGTCAAACAGCTAGATAAAAAACTAAAAAAAAGTAATTCAGCAAAATTAAGGCATCCCATGAACTCAGACTAGCTACAGAATTGAAAGACAACAACAAACCCCTGTTTAGTCATGTCAGGAAAATAAGAAACAACATTCAGCATTGCTCAGAGCTTACTCATAATGGTACCGCCTGCTCCTATCTTGTGGATATTGCCAACATACAGGCAAATAAATTTAGTGTCAACTTCAGCCCTGATAGATCTATTCCAAAACTAATTATCCAAGATGGAATCAAGCTACCAACCATCATGAAAGAATATTCTGAAAAAACTATCCAAAACGAAGAGCACTTCATCCATGGGACCTGACAACATACCTGGTTGCCTGATCAATAGCACTAAAGAAGCATAGGTGGACCCACTCTTTAACTTGAGCCTAACAAATTACTTTCTCCAACAGGTGTGGCACGCAGTCATTGTGATGGCGCTCCACAAGGGTGATCCCACCAGTGACCCCAAGATTTACAAACCTATCAGTCTAATAAGTCTTATATGCAAAGCCATGTAATGTATCATAACTGACGTAACTGAGTATCTTATCAGACTTGACACCCAACAGTTTTTGTCAAGAGTAGATCTTGTCTGATGAATCTAGTTAACTTCTTTGAAAGGGTTATTTAGGCCACAGACTATGGGCAAGCTAATCACACAGAGTACCTTGATCTCACCTTTCACACCTTTAGACCAGTTACTGCACAGGAGGACACTAAAGGTAGAGGAGTCTCAGTCTATATTAAAAACAACCTCACATCCAGACTAGTTAAAGTGAACGACCCAACGGAACTCATAAATGTGTGACTCACTATGAACAGGGTCTTGTACCATATTCTTGCAACTTATAGGTCTCTCTCCATGTCCCAGGAAACACATACTATCTATCTCAATGTACTAGAATCCCTCACTGTTCAGCCCAGTATGGTGCTCACTGGAGATCTCAACTATCCCTCGATAGACTGACAATCCTACTCCACTTCTGATGCACAAGCCCAGCAATTCCCAAACTTTGTTAATACCAACATCCTGAAACAGTAGGTCCATTCTGCCACCAGGGGTACAAACTTCCTTTACCTTGTACTCATGAACATGGGGGAGTGATGTTCCTCACCCAATTTAATGTCCTTGCTCATCAGATCTGACCATAAGGCAATATCGTTTGAAATAAAAATTAAATCTGAGGATCCAGCCAAACCAAAAACCTTTACGAACTATTATAAGGTTAACCTCTGTCTACTCAGTGACACCTTGGCTAAATTCCAAGCACCTTAAAACCCAGTAAACATTATAGTATATGTTGAACTATTTACAAGATTTCTGTACAGCCATAACAATAGCTGTATAGACTGAACTGTGCCCATTCGTATTAAGAATAAGACAAACTCAAAAGACAAGCCACCCTTGTGGAATCACAGTAGCAACTGTTATACAACAAAAGAAAAAAATCTTGGCCAAGTGTAGGAGAACAAAGTCCAACACACTAAAAGCACCCTGACCAGTCTAAACAGGCATCTAAGGAACTTAATTAATACTTCAAAGGCTAAATTTGAAGGAAAGAAATAGCTTCTCAGGCAAAGAACAACCACAAAGCTTTCTACAGCTATGTCTCTAACCACAAGGGAAATGCAAAGAACTTGTTGTAAAAGGCATCACCCATACTGAACCAGAATCCATTGCCAACCTTTTGACAGACAAGTTCAACTCAAATCCCACCACCACTCCTCCCAGATAGTCCAGATGAAATACCACATATCACAATCCTCCCAAATATTACTATTGAGCAGGTCATCAAAGCTCTTTCCAAGGCCAAAAACACTGCATTGATGGGCCCCAATAACATCCTGGGATGCACAATAAATAGCAAGAAACATGACCTCTCTGGGCCACTTGAATCACTTTTCAGCTGGATACTACAGTCACGTTTTGTGTTCAAGCATTGGAAGATAGTGTGATGACCCTCCTCTGGGCCAGTAATCAAGGAGCCTCAATCCTCACCACTGACAATGGTGGGGAAGGCTCACTTACAACAAAGATAGATACACACAGTATTTTCATATTCAGCTTTCTGGACCAAGCACAATTTCCCTTAAGAGCACACAGGGAGCACACTCCAGTCCTGGGGCTTGGTTTCCCTCACCAGGCCCCAACTAAGACCCCCCCACTGACATAGCTGTAGATTTAAGTCCTTATCCAGGTGTTCCAAGCCAAGTCCTCCACCACCCTGCCTGTGAAATCAGTGCTGTCAGTGTCACTGTTAAAATTAGCTGACACACACACTTTCTTTGAGATTTGGGTTTCACACACAAACACACACACACACACACACACACACACACACACACACACACACACACACACACACACACACACACACACACACACACACACCTGGGAAAGGCTGGCACAGCTTACTCACTCTACCACCTCCACCCAGACTGAAAGGTAGATATACTGGCAGCAGAGCACCCGGGTACAGGGTACTATGCACCTTGCAAAAGGGCAGTACAAGCATGGCTCTTCTTTCTTTCAGTATGACTGTTTACTGTTTTCAGCTTTCTTTATGCATTTCCATCCAGCTACACTGAGGCTGTTTCTTACCAAGGTACCCAATTACTGTTAGTAATATTAATTCTTATACAAAGGGTAGTATTAACCAAGCGGCAAGACTTTCAGGAGCATGAAGCCACAGTGTCACCAAATAAATGCAATTACTCTTAAGGGTTAAAATATTTTCTAAAAGACCAGCCACAATGAAAGGTATAGCTATATTCAATAATAAATAAAATAGAAAACATGAAAATACTGAATATCTATTTACAATAAACACCAGAGTTTCAATTCACAGGAAATATGAAAAAACAACACAGATGGAAAGATTCGGACAGATACAGAAAAATATTTAACTAGTCTCACTATATTTTCCAAACTGACTTAAGAATTACTTTTCCCTTCTTACTTACTAGTGCAAGGCAAGATGAAGTGGGTGAGTGTCTTTGTTGTCAGGTTCCCAAAAACAGAGTGCTGAGTGTCTCTGTCACATCTCTCACTAGTGTCTAAATAAAATTTCAGTGCTGGCTACGGGATGACATTATATCTGGTCACCTGATTCTGTGGTTCCCACACTACCCTTTCACTGGAAATTGAGCCAGGATCTAGCACAGATGTGTCACAATACACACCCATAACCCTGCTAAGACTTATTCCAGCATCTAGAGACTGTAAAACAATTCCAACCCTTTCATCCTTACTGTATAGGGTAACCAGACATTCTCTGGCATGCCAGGGTAGCAATTAGTTCACCACTAAGGACAATAAGAGCAAGACATTGTGTCTCCGACTGCATTCAGACCTGTGAGATAAAAAATTTATGGCCTAAATCAATTCATTGAATTTCAAGCTATTTTTCTAAAGGTTAGCTTGGCTGAGCTTAACACCTTCCCTTCCAGCATCCTCTGTTAACATGTATACATTTCATCATTTACAATATAGTGTGACATACATGTATATTTCTTTTCTGTCCAGCAGGACTCACTGTTGATACATTTTAACAGAAGCAACTTTACAAATGAGTTTGACATTCAAATGACAAAATTACTTACAAAACTCCAACTAGTTATGTGGCGTATGTTGCACATGCACTGTCCTACTCTCTCTGGCATAGCTGGCACTACCTCACATCATCACAGATGGTTACAGTCATTCCCAAAGGAAGCCCAATCACCAATCCCTGTAACTATAGGCCCATAAGTATCACCAGCCTCATATGTAAGGCCATGAAAAGAATCATCATGGTCATGATAAATGAGGATACAGGTAACCTGCAAACACTAGACCCATCACAGTTTGACTTTGTTAAAGCAAGGTCATGTATATTAAATATGGTGGACTTCTTTGAGAGGATCACCAAAGCAATGGATGAGGTACTGTGCACACCATTTATCTCACCCTGGCCAAGTTTTTTGATAAAAATCCCATTCACGTGTTGTAGACAGGCTGACTAAAATTAGGTATAAACCCTTTTATCACCCACTGGATAGCCAACTGGCTCACTGATAGGACCCAGGAGGTCAAATTAAATCAGACCACCTCCACCTTGAGGCCAGTCGCTAGTAGAGTCCTCCAGTGCTTGTACTGGGCCCATTCCTTTTTGGAATCTGTTTTTCTGAAGTAGAGGCAAATGTTGAAGATTTATTGATGACTAAGTTTGCAAATGGTTCCAAGCAGAGGGTTATCATCAACTCCCCTGCATAAACTAGCATTCTTCAAGAATGTCTGTCTCTGATTAATTAATGTTGCCAAAGCTTTGTTCTTAAACTATGCTAGGAATGCATAATTGTACCCTTTCAGAAGTCAACAATCCTGGCTAATTACCATGTTGCCGACCCAGTGGCCAGGGATCTGGGTATGCATGTAGACTGTAGCCCTACCTTTGATCACCATGTGGTCATGGTGGTGAGGAAATCCTTTATGTTGAGCAACGTATAAGTAAGGGCATGGCATCTAGGTCCAAAGAAGTCATTATCCCACTGTACTCTCCCCTTATCAGACCAGTAATGTTCCCTTCAGTGTGTACCTGACCAGGCATATGCAGCAACTAGAGTGACAGCACAGATTCCTTATAAAAAGAATACAAGGTCCAACATACCTGCCTTACACAGAGTACCATAAACTTCTTTCCCTCTACTAAGTCTCTAACAGATTGCTGAGGGAAGAGCTATGCATGGCTTACAAGACATCTGCAAACCCCACACTTTTGAATCTCCTGCATATTTGTAAGTCAAATAGTTCCAGAAATACAAGGTCTAGAGACCTGAATTTTGTCTGTGACTTAAACAGAACAGCTGGAAAGACAGATATGTGTCCCAGAGACTGCACGCCACTTCTTTGGAACAGGCTTCCCATCCATGTGAAGCTGAATTTGTCTGTTACCCAATTTAAGCACAACCTAAACCAGTGGATGGGGAATAGGAAATTCAAACTGGGCCTGGCACCCATGTCCCTTATGGACAGAGGCAGCTTATAAATTCATGGACCTCAATGTCCTATATGGATAAAGGATGTCATTCTTTCAGGAAAATTTGTCTCAGCTTAGAAAGACCCCTCCGGGTCATTAACCTAGTAATCTATGAATTTATGAATCTATTTGATGCCATTCCACATGTAAATATAATAAACAACTGAAGAAGCTCCAGATTTACCTGTATGGTGTGGTGTTAGTAGATAGCCAACTGGAATAGGGGCTTACACTGTAAGAGTACAGGGTATGTCCACTGAGTGCATGGTGACCAGTGGAGTTTTCAGAGATCTGTTGTGAGACCTCTGCTATTTAGTGTTTACTACTTCTCAGATCTCCATATAGCAACTGAAGATCTCTGATTAACAAAGTTCATGGATAATTGTAAGTTAGGAATCATTGTCAAGTTCCCCTTTGACATACAACTACTCTAACAGGAGCTTACACTTGTCAATAGCTGGTGTACAAGAAATGGTATCAAACTCAGTGCTAAATAATGCAACATTGTAGCATTCAGTAAGCAACCTCCTTGCTGCAGCTTATTGTATAGATAACATACCATTTCAAATGGAAAGTACCGAGAGACCTGAGTACTTGGGTGGATATCCGCTCATGTTTGACCATCATGTTGCAACCATCCATCCACAACACCTTTTTCCCATTAGTGGTTAGGAAATCCTTTTGCCTTGTATAGTTCATAGAAAAAGGTATTTCTGCTGGATCAAAAGCAACCCTCACATCCTTGAACTTTGCAATGATTAGACCCATCACTGAGTACAATGCCTCTTTGAGATGTACCATACTAAGCATATTGATTAATTGGAAAGACCCCAGCAGTTTTTAACTAAAAAGATCATGGGCTTAAAAGACCTGAAGTACTAAGTGAGACTGGAGACTTTATCCTCATATTTAGTATCATACATACTTCTTACAGGTGAAATATGCTTTGATTATAGGGCTATAAGGGATCCAGTAGTCCAAAAACTCTTATACCTCCAAAAATCAAACCATTCTGCTAACAGTAGGTCCATAGATCTAAATATACTCCAGCAAATAAATAAGTAAGGTAAAGGGATTGATTTGTCACACAGCACCAACCCCTTCTCTGGAACAAACTTCCTCTCCAAGATAAGCATTTTAGTGGTAAAATTAAAAACGTTTGTATGGCAGCATATAGTAATAATAAGATAAGAATTCCAATAAGTGGCTGGTTAAGTAAAGAAATAGGGATGAGTAATGGGATAAGCGAAAGTTGTCCTAAGAATGGAATATCATTTGCTTCAGTTATGACTATGTTAATGTTGTTGTGTCTTTCGGCTTTTCCCGGTTAGGGGTCGCCACAGCGGAACTCCGGTCTGCTAATGATTGGCAGTAGATTTTTACGTGCTGGCTTGCCGGGCCTAACGCACAACCTTCAATGAAGGAATGCCCATTCACGCATGTCGCCACACAGAAGACGCTCTAACTGAGAATCAAACGGGCAACGTCTAACTGTGAGGCGATAACGCTACCGCAGCACCATGACTATGTTAATAAGTAACATAAATTATAAAATGAAAACTGCAAAATATGTAATGCAAACAGGTATAGAAATACCAGTTTTGATGACATATGCAAATTATATTATTATAATAACTAAAAATAGTTTATGGATGAAGGAAATCATATTTTATGTAGTAGATTGTTTAAAAGAAATAGGTATGACACTAAATAAGGATAAAAGTAAAGGTTTGGAAAATAGGATAAAAAATAGGAAGAATATTGTTTACAATGAAAGAAATTTCAGTATTGGGAATAACTTTTGGTAATAAAATGGTAATTGGAACACAACGGGAAAACCTGTTGAAGGAACTGAAAGAAATGCATTGTTTATGGAGAACATATAAACTATCTTATAAGAAAAAAAGTTAATTTGATAAATTCAGTATTAAGGAGAAAGATAGCATATTTGTCAAGTGTGTTTATGATTCCAATAATGTATGAAAAGCAAATATTAGAAGTCATTTTTACATTTATATGGAGATGTAGATTAAACCCAGTAAAGAGAGGAGTATTATATATGAATAAAGATTAAAGGTGACTGAGATTATGAAATGCAGTGGTATTTGCCGCTTCATTAAATTTGTATAAAGTGCTAAGTTAGATAAATGAGAAAAATGATACATTAGTAGTAAGACTATTTAAGTACAAATAAGAAAACATTTTGGAGATAATAAAAAGAGATGAGAGAAAAAATGCATTGATGAAGAAAAAAATTATCAAGAAAAAATAAAAAATGTGGAAGATGAATATTAATGAGATAGAAGAAGATCATAAAACATGGTACAAGAATACAACAATACAATATTACCATATTAACCCATGAGAAAATTTACCAGCAGAAAAGATTAAAGCTGTAAAAGAAAGAAAAAAATAATTGGTAATACGGTAAAATATCAGGATTTTCTATGGAGACTGGGAATAAAGAAATTACCAATGAATGCAAAGATGTCTTACAAAAAGAAAAGTGAGACAATATGTTAATATTGTGGTGAAGAAAAACTACAGAACATTTTTTTTTTTAAATGTAAAATAGTGAAAAAATTATGGGAAAATTTTGTGAAGAAAATTTCTTTGGAGAATTGAAAAATAGTAATATAAAAATGGATATTAAAAGAATAAAAGCAAAGAATATAAAATAAGAATGGACAAAAAATGTTTTATATAGTCTGGATGATTTGGAGTGAGAGATTAAATGAGATTATGTCTAAAGGGAAACATATATCAGAATTTGAAGAACAAACTTCAATAAACTAACAATCAACACAAATACAGTAACATTAAGAAAAATCAGATGGTGGTTATGGAAAAAAAGAGTGGTGGTCTAGTTCAAAGAAGAATGTATAAAGATGAAAAAAATAGAATGTATAAGCATACCTCTCAACATCTTAGAGCAAGAAATCTTGACAAGGTCATAAATAATGGGGGGGGGGGACAAAGGCATAAAAATGGGACAATTTTTATATATAGTTTTTACAAACTTAGAAAGTTGATAGAATAACAGGTTTTGCATTAGGGTGAATTTTCTTAAGGATATGAAGTCTGAAAATCAAATGTGTGTCATTATTTTCTGACATCATTGTTCAATGAATTGCCAGTGATTTGAAGGTAAACGGCAATTTTATGAAAACAGACTAAAAAATATGAAGCAAAATCTGGACATTCTGCAAAAATCTATACAGTTGAGAGGTATGTGTACAAAGAGTAAATTATGTAAATAATTGAGTAATTTTGTAAATATGTATAGATTTATATAAAATGTAAATAGCATGTAAATAAAGGGCCCTTACTCTTTCTGATAGGTGCTACTGGATCTGTCACAGCCATCTGAACTACCACCAACTCAAGCAGATGGAACTTGATCCCAAGGACAGCACACTCAGGAGTGTAGCACCCTATTGTGGTGTACTGCACTGTCAACACAAAATCTACCTAGAGAGGGAATAGAGCCCACAGCCTTCTACACCAAGGACAAGTGTGATACCTGTTGCACCACTGACACTATAATAGGTCTGATACTCAAGAAAATATAGGAAAAAACATGAATGGATATGCCAACTTTGGAGGAAATATCTTAAAATAGCAGTTTACATTCAGTCAGAAGTATTAAATAATGCAAATAGGAAGCAAGAAGCAGTAAAAAGAGTACAATGTTGGACTGAAATCAGTAGAAATAAACAAAAGTAGAAAAGATTTTGAGTTTACTCATGTCAGATGACCAAAGGCTAGGCTAGTAAGTTTGGCAAAACAGCAAATCAGCAAATTACCAGCATACACAGACAATAAAACTACCATCAGAAAACAGTAAGCTGATATATTGTATGTAGTTCAAGAGATTGCATTTTCATTAGGATACATGCCAGATGTAGTAGGGGACAGAAAAACAAAAGATGTGTAAGATTTTCTCTCGATCCTGTAGAAGAAAAACTAAACAACTTAATGTAAACAGTCTTGAATAAAGGAGGCTGAGAGGGGTAAAATGAAAAAATGACAGACCTCAGGAGATTTCAAGACTCCAAGTGTGTATGAGTTTTCAAAATGAATACAATACAATGATGTACAAGGAGATGCAATTTGAAAGACTCAAAGGATATGCAAGGAAGTCTATCATGGAGAGGGTAGTGAATGATATAAACTGTCTTCATGAAAAGGTGACAGTGAAAAAATAGTGATAGAATTCAACACTGAATGGAACAGACATATGATAATCTAAGCTACATGAAGGCGGTGCTGGTTAAGTAAATCCACAGCTTTTCCAGAAGGTACAGAAATGAGTGGAGCAGGTCCTTGGCAAGTACAGAACTTTTTTGGCAGCTTTTACTTGAATTTAATAAACCACCAGGTTTGAATAAAATATCTACCAATTGTTTTCTGTGTGACAGACAACAAAATGTAGGATTTTAGGTTGCTTATTTATTAATGATGTTAGGTGATTTTTTTAACATTTTTTCATGTGACATTAAATATATGCTATTTAATTAGCAAGCTTCCTGTTTGTTTTCATTCTGATGAAGTCTATTATCATTACAGATGGAAGTGCTTAATAATTAAATAATTGTTTGTGATATACAACTCTGGGTCTTCGTTTCTTATTCTTTTTTTTTTCTCAGAATTTTTGCTGTGGCTGGACTTCTTTGGTTTATTTACTTCTAATCTTTCTATATCAATCTATTATTTTGTACTTTGTAATGAATCTAGTTAGTTATCCAGTACATATTTTAGCTGTTCTTTCATGGTTCTTCTTCTGTGAACGGAGGAGAATCAGCCCATTTCATCCATCTGTCCATCCAGCCAACTTTTTTCTATATCTGTTTTCAAATAGTTTAGGGGTAGAGTTATGGGGCTTCTCTGTAAGTGCTAAACAAAATTATTTATTTATTATCTCTGGCCTTTCAGTTTTAACTTAGGATGCTTCCATTGCTCTTATTAATTGCATGCATCACTTAGCATTTTTCTGTTTCTTAACAAATTCATAATCTTTTTTAACTTCCACATGAATTTAGTTCTAGCTAAATCAGTTCCAGAATTCACTCCTGACTAGCTGGCTAAGGATATCCCTGTATAAGCAGCATATATTTGTTTATTCTAGCAGGTGGGGCTGGGTTGTGTGTTATATTTGGCAACTAGTTCACTTGTTATGGGGTACATGTATCCCATCATGCCTCATCCTCCTTCGACAGTTTACAGGGTGATCCTGTTTATAACATGTGGCTCTAAAATGGGGGCATGTGGTTGTTCTGAAATCTTTTGTTAGTATCTGTAAAACAAAACAGCTTCCAGTGGGGCATTGAAGTTGGTATATAGTAGTGAAATGGTCCTGTTAATGTTACCTGCGAATGTTGTGTACATTTTTACTAGTTCAATATTTAAAATATTTGTTTTGCAGAAACCACTATACAACCTATTCAAATGTTAAACAACTGTGCTATCATTCATTAATTTAGAAACCATTAAAATGTTTTTCAGAACAACTAAAACAAAAATCATAACTGTCTACATCCTATAATAAATTGTGTCCAAGAGACTAATAAAAATATAATCATTTTAACTATTTACAAGCTTTTGTGCTTTCTACAGTGGTTTGCCAGACAGAATAATTACAGTCTATTATATTCTGCCCATAATAACCTATAATAATTCGTTTCTCATAAGCAGGATACAAAATCCTGTCTGTAGAGAAAGGTTTCATGATGACAATGACATTGAAGAAGCCTTTCCTGTAAGAGATGCATGTTTTTACAAAAGTCCTTGTGATTTATGATACGGTACATTGTTTGTGTGCTAGCTTTCATTGTAGAAGTGCACATTTAAGCGTTTTTCTCCATGATCATCAGTCATGTGCATACAAATATGGTTATAATGTTTGCAGAGGCAGCAGCTGTGTGTGCAGGACTAAGTGTTTTCAACATAAAGCTGTAAATCTTGTTGAAGAACAGTTTGTACTCTCTCATCATTTTCATATTCTTTATTCTGATAAGCATGCTCACAGTTTCCTGTTTCCAAAATAAAACCCTAAAGAAATGAAAATGCACACACACTAAAGTACAAAAGTTACCAGCAAAATTAGAGAAAGAGAGAAGGCAGTATAAATGCTAAAATTAGTAGGGAATATGTAAGACCAAGAACATCCTAGCTATGAAGCAAATGGACTATTTAGTGCCCTTCATAAATTCATGAAGAAAAAAAAAACACTATTCACACATTTAAATGTACAATACCCATAATCTTAAAGAACATATGCAAATGATTTCATGCCATGCCTATATGTAAGGCCGTGGAAAGAGTAATCATGGACCTGATAAATAATGACATAAGAAACATCCAAACACTGGACCTGACCCTATTCAGCTTTCTCAAGGGTAGGTCATGTCTACTGAATCTGGTGGATTTCTTTGAGAAAGTCGCTAAGGCTAGGCATGGGGGTAAAACAGTATATACCACCTACTTCAACATGGCCAAAGCATTTGACACAATTCCCCACTCAGGTATTATAAATAAACTCAGAAAACTGAGCATATAATCTTACGTCACCAGGTGGATGGCCATTTGGTTCATGGAAAGGACATCTGGTTAAAATGTATAAATCCAGATTCAGCAATAGGCCAGTTACTAGTGGTATGCCAACAAGGCTCAGTGCTAGGACCACTCCTGTTCAGAATACATTCCTCTGAAGTCAAGGCTAATATCTTAGGCGTCTGGATGACAAAGTTTTCTGAAGACTGCAAGTCGGGGGCAATCATTGAATTCCCCATTGATGTAGATATCCTTCGGGGGGGTGTACATCAGACAAATGATTGGTGTCAGAACCATGGCCTAAAACTAAATCCAAAAAATGTATTATCATTCAGTTTGAGAAGTCAAATAACCATGCAAATTACAACATCAATAACACATCCCCTAAGAGTAGACTAAGAGGTCAGAGATCTAGGTACACAGATAGATAGCAGCCTGAACTTTGACTGTCAGGTGTCCAAAATAGTGAGAACATCCTTCTATGTGGCACAAGTTATAAGTAAAGGTATGGCATCCAGATCCAAGGAAATTCTAGTCCCGCTGTACTCTGCCTTCATTAGACCAATAATTGAGTACAATGCGCCATTTGGTAGATCCTTGACTAGGCATTTACAGCAGCAGGAGCAACCTTAGAGGTCCCTCACAAAAAAAGTACAGGGTGTAAACAACATGTCCTATGTGGATAGACTAAAAGCCCTATCTCTTTACTCTGTCTCCTACTGATTGTTAAATGGTGAGCTATACCTGACCTACAAGGCAGTCACAAATCCAGCCCTGATGGAGCTGCTACACATCCACAAGTCAAACAGCATGAGTGGCACCCAGTCAAGGGATCTAAACCTAGTCAGTGACTCAAACAAAACATACTGGAGAGACAGATATGTTTCTCACAGATTCCCCCTTCTTTGGAACAGACTTCTTATTCACATTAAGTAGAGCTCTTCCCTAGTCTTCTTCAAACACAATTTGGATCAATACCTGGGGTAGGGCTTATGTTCGTTATGGACAGGGACAATCTGTAAGATACTCAAGCCATAGGCACAAACCCATGCCATCCTCTTGCCCCTAGGAGACATATATTGTGTAAAACCTGGTTATACTGGCTAGGCTTGTAAAGACTCTTAAGCCATTAGCCTAGTAATCTTCTATTAATCTATGAACCCATTAATAAAATTTTGGTTTAATTATTTGTGCCATAATTAGTTGTCAATGAATATTTCATAATGATTGCTTCTGTGGTTTTCTTTTAATAGGATCATAGGAGGTTACTAGGTTTTTGGCCCTGAGGCCATTATAAGTCTAGCCAAGAGTTTAGCCCATGTATAGACAAGTCAGCACCCAAAGCCCCTGTCCAGCAGGTACATGGGTGGAATCCCAGGGGTATATTTTCTGTTTCTCATCCAGTTATCCAGGTTGTGCTTAAAAAGGGGTAAAGAGGTACTCTGCTTGATGTGGAGAGGGAGTCTATTCCATAGATGAGGGAGTCTCTAGGACACAAATCTGTCCTGTCAACAAGTCTTCTTGATGTCACAGACCAGGCTGAGGTTGCACATGCAGATTACTCGAATGGAGCTTGACTTGTGGATATGCAGCAGTCCCATCAAGGTGGGGCCCGTGATCGTCTTATATGCCAGACAGAGGTCACCTCTGAGGAGTCTGTATGAAGCTGAGTAGAAGGATAGGGCTTTTAGCCTATCTGTGTATAGTAGATGTTTGAGGCCCTGGATTCTCCTGGTGAGGATCCTCTGTGGTCTCTCCAGCTGCTGCATGTGCTTTGCAAGGTACATGCCGAAAGGGGTGCTGAACTCAATAATGGGCCTTATAAGGGAAGAATACAGTGATGTTATGACCTCCTTGTCCCTGGATGAGATACCCTTACTTATGAGGTAGGCCATATAGAAGGCTTTCCATACAACGGAAGCAACATGGAGGTCAAATGTCAGGTTGCTATCAACCTGGGTCCTCAAATCCCTCATGACTGATTGCTTGCTTAGGACATTTTTACTAATGTGATAATTTGTGGGGATGTCACTCCCCAAAGGGGATGATGATGCATTTTTTAGTATTCAGCTTGAGGCCATGTGTCTGGCACCACTCATTTGTCTGAGTGAGACCCTTTTGGAGGATGTCCACATCACTAGGGGAATTGATGGCAGCACCCAGCTTGCAGTCATCTGCAAATGTGGTCAACTATAGCCCACTGGTTTTGGTATATTACAAATAACAGAGGCCCTAAGACCAAACCCTGGGGTATGCCTCTCATTACAAGTCTACTGCTTGAGGTGGCTTCCCCTATTTTGACTATGTGGGTTCTATCAGTGAGCCAGTTTGCTACTCATCTGGTAACATATGGATTGATGCCTAGTTGAGAGAGTTTATGTATTATGCCTGAGTGGGGAATAGTGTCAAAGGCTTTGGCCAGGTCAAGGTAGGTGATGTGCACCATCTTCCTCTCATCCATGGCTTTGGAGACTGTCTCAAAGAAGTCAACCAAATTTAGTAGACATGATCTCCCCTTGATGAAGCCAAACTGTGTGGGATCAAGTGTTTGGAGATCGCCAGTGTCCTTGTTAATGAGGTCCATGATAGTCCGTTCCATGGCCTTGCAGATTAGGCTAGTCAGACTGATGGTTCTATAATTTCCTGGATCGGTGGATGCTCCACCTTTGTGTAAAGGGATGACAGTGGCTGTCCTCCACTCAGCTGGGATGAAGCCAGTGCTCAGGCTTTGGTTGAAGAGGGTGCCTAATGGTGCTACACGTTCCTGCCTGAATTCATGTAGGATGCAGCCTGGGATGTTATTGGGTGCCATGGAGGCTGTATTTTTTGCCTTTAAGAGAGCAGTGATGACCTGTTCCCTAGATATAAGGGAAGGGGGCAGGTACTGGGGATGTCCTGATTTACTGATTGGGGGGACAGAGGGGTAAAGTTTTCACTGAATCTGTCAGCCAGCATGTTTGCTATATCTACGGCATTTGTATATGGGGTATCCTTAACCACCAGTTCTGAACAGATTGAGGCTGTAGACATATGTAAAGAAGGTCTTATGATTGTCACTAGTAGATGTGGCTAATTTGCACTCGAAGTTTGCTTTGGAGGATTTCACTAGTGCTCTTATTTGTTTGTTTAGGCTATGGACATTGCTTCCAATTGGGCACCTGCTCCTTCTTGGTCTTGGACAGCAATTTTTTTTCCTTTTGTTATAGAGTTTATTTATTGCAGCTGTCCACCAGACAGATTTACTCTTCCTTGCAGAGGAGGATTTAGTCCTGTCAGGTACTTCTGACTCCATGCTTCTATATAAATGCTCGTATAGTGCTTTGATTTAGCTTTGGATATTGGGGCCAGGTCCTACAGAGGAGGTGAGGGCTGTGAATTTTTTACACCATCTCTCAGGAGGCTGTAATCAGCTTTGGAGAAGTTTTTATGTCCGATCCTAGCTAGAGGGAGGTTGGGGGAGATGGTGACTTTGAAAGTGACCACTTTGTGGTTGGATCTTACCACGGAAGATGATACTATAGGGATGCTGCAGTGGTTACTCATGTTGGTTAATACATAGTCCAAGATATTATCACCTCTTGTGGGGGTATCGACTAGCTGTTCCAAGGCATTTTCATTGACAATATCAAGGAATCTCTGGGCATTTGTGTTCTGGCATGAGTAGTTCTTCCAATCTATGTTTTGGTAGTTATAGTCGCCCAGGATCAGGGTAAAGGGTTGAATCTCGATAGATTCAAACAGGTCCAAATAGGCAGATTGGGCATCTTGAGTCAGATTTGGGGGCCGGTAGCTAGCTATGATTTGAATAGGGGTCTTGTCAATGGTTAACTGCACCTGGAGTGTCTCCTGTGCATCATACTGTTTTGGCCAGCCTAGAGGTGTGTATGTCTTTAATGTCTATTGAAACTCCACCTCCTGTGGATTTACTGCCCACAGTTTTGGGTCTGAATGTATGATAGGATGAGTAACCAGGTAAGGCTGGGGTGCTCTTCTCAGCTTTGAACCAGGTTTCTGTGACTGCACAGATGTCAACATTTTCAAAGGTTATGTATGCTTGCATTGAGTGCAGTTTCATGTTTAGACTCCTAGTGTTTAACAGCATGACCTTTAATTTGTGTTTTGTTGAAATTTTTATGTTGATAGTTTTAACCTCATCACTTTTCCTAAAAAAGGCACTATAGGGGAGGCAAGAGCCTTTGCCAGAAACCTGAAGCCCAGGTGAGACAGATGCAGGCCATCTCTAGCAAAGCATTGTGGTCTGTTGATCATATCTTCCCAGGCTGCCAGGTACTGGATCCCTCTGGAATGATACCAGAAACTAAGCCAATTGTTAAAGTCAGTTACTTTCTGTTTGTATTGAGGCATCATTCTGGGTGACGGCAGAATTCTGCTTAAGGCTAGGGACATACCTGCCTGGGACACATAATCAGCGAGCTCAATCATGTCCCTCTTCATATAGTCCAGAGAGGCACGTCTCAAGTCATTCACACCAACATAGGCTATGACAGAGTTGTTGGGAGACTTGATTGCGTGTGTGATATGGTAGATTCTGGCACCTGACAGACAACTAACTGTGACTTTCTTCTTATCCAACCTGGTGAGAGGCACATCTGTGTGTCTCACAATGGAGTCTCCTATGACTAATATGTTGGGTTTATGGTGAAACCTTAGTGGCTGTGAGGCACAGGTGTGTGGACTATGCATGGTATGTGGTGTGGAGGGCTGTGGAGATCACGAGTGTTTTTGCCATGGATGTCTCCTTTGTTTGGGTATGTTTATGTGGAGGACCTCCACATATGTAAGTGTGTGTTGTGCAGGAGTGGGTGGTGTTTGAGGTGTAGTGATTGTGATGACAACTTTTTCAGTGCCAGATTAATGTAATTGCATCTCTCACAAATTGTGTTCCTAGGTGGTAGTAGTAGATGGTTGTCCGTGTACATGAGGCAGTTGCTACACTTTTTCAGGATGCCCATATCAATCAGACTAGTAGGAGAAAGTGTAGGAAATTGTCCATCCATATTTGTCAGAATCTGAGGGAGAAAGGGCGTTTGGAGAGATAAGGGGTGGGCCTAAAGCTCAAGTGCTTAAACAAAAAACTAAGAGCTTAGAATAATACTTAAGGATAACACTTAATTTAGACAGGCTATAAACAAGCAGTAATAAATGCAACAGAAAGGATGCAGTTGAACACTTTAGAGAACAGGCAGCAAGTAGCAAAAGCAAAGCAAGATGAAGTAACAGAGTAGTAGGAAGAAACACAAGTTAGAAAAATATAAGCAGCTGAATAAAGTGTTTTTTTTATTTATAAAGTAAAAAAGGGAGAGAGCAGGAACAGAAGGTAATTCAAGGTTAAGGGACTAAGGGGTTTGGCCTTCACAAATGAACTCTGTATTAGGTAGCATGAGCTAAAGACATGGGACTGAGAGGAGTGTCCCAGATCAAATTTACAGTAGGGGCGAGCAACTGCAAAAGCCATCAACTTTAAGAACACAATGGCAATAGGGTATGAGGGTGGGAGAAAAAACATTTCAGCTCAGATTAGAAAACAAAAGTCTACCAGCAAATATATAAATAATTCAGTCAAACAAAAATAAAGATTGGACACAATCATCTGCATTAGAAGCTAAAGTTAAGTGAAACTTGCAGTAGTGTATTTTAGTCTTCTGCTAAGTACAAACTTGCAGTTTTAAAAGTACTGTATTTTCATTTTTTCTGTTTCCTAATTGTGTGTTTCATTGTGTTTCATTGAACAGTGTGCTGTGTGTGTCTCTGCAGTTAGTTCCCTACCCACCCTTCCTGTTCTTGTGTTGGTATTGGTGTTGGTGGCTCTGGAATTGTCCGCCCCTCCTGTAAGTCTGTATTAGAACACTTCTCCTGGGTCCATCTTATTTGCTCACTTAACCGAGTACAGTGAGATCATATTCTGAGTCTAGTGTTCACTCTACTTAATACAGAGAGAAGATTTGAGAAGGCCAACCCACTTAGGTTCTTCCTTCCTCTCTTCTTGCACTTAAAAAAAAATTGCACTTTATTCATCTGCTTTTACTGTATTTTGTATTTCCTCCGACTTTATTTTGCTTTTATTAAAAGTACTCAATTTTATTTATTCTGCTGCATTTATTTCTGCTTGGTAGTAGTCTGATTAAATTGTAAACTCTTATTCTAAGTCTTTTGGTTTAAGCACTTGGGCTTCATACAGCTTGTTTTATATTAAGAAGGCTTGTGGTCTGCACTGGCAGGACAGGTAACTTACATCCTTCTAAGATGGGAATTGCTGATTGAAAGCCCAGTGTCTGCTATTCTAAAAGTGTATTAGTTCTGGCTTAAGCACTTGGGCTTCAGGCCAGTTAATCTACATTAAGAGGGTTTGTGATCTGCACTCTTGTGGGAGGAGAGGCTGGATTCTGCCCTTCTGAGCTGGGAATTTCTGATCACAGGCTTATTGTGCCTGCTTATTTGAACTGTTTCTTTCTGAAATTGGTGCGCCTTGTTGCTGTAGCATAGACCAGATTCAGGCCTGCTGAAACTAGCTTTGTTTGTATAACATGAGCACTGATCCAGGCCATCTTTTTTTGGAGAAGGCTCCCCTGCACCCTAGTAGCAGGAGTGTGCAGTTAGAACTTGTCTGATTAAAGACTGCTGGAACAGGGCTCAGTTCTGAGCTTTTTTTCTGGTTAATTGGGTAACTTGTTTAAATCAGCTTGTTCTTTTCCGATTGATTTATATATATAAAAATGCACTTTATTCATCTGCTTTTACTGTATTTGTGTTTCTTCCTACTTTATTACTAGGGGCTCTGTCTACAACTATGATCTGCAATCTATAACAATAAGTATCCTTTTCTGTGCATTTAAAGTGTTTTTTTATTGTATCTGCTTTATTTTCTGAAAAAAACAAAAAACAAAAAACAAAAAAACAAAACAAAAAAAAAATACTTGTTTCCTGCCTTTCTAAGCTAGTATTGTCCAGTCTTCAGGTTAGTGCTGAATTCAGGGCTGTGTTACAAATCTCTGTGTTTGCCCATACCTTACTTGGAGAGAAGGCAGTTTCTCTGTTCACCTGTGAAAAAGGGGAGCTTTGAGCAGCCTATCTGTCCCTGGAGGAGTGGTTTCAGCCCAGAAATTAGTAGTTTATTGGCCATTTTGGGCTAATTTATATCTCTTTCATTTCCCTGCTATAAATACTGCATTTGCCTGGTTTTGCTTGCTGGGCAGCAACCGGTTAGCTAGGGTAAAATTATTCCTGGCTCCACAAAGTCTCCTCTTCAATTTTTCCCTTGGAACTAGACAAACTTTCAACTTAAGCACTCAAGCCATTCATTTTTCAGCCCGGCACTTGCTCAAAACTCATTGCAAGCACTTATAAACCCTAGCACTAGACCCTCCTGTACTATACAGAAGGACAAGGCTCTCTATTCGACCTTACCAGCCATCTAGTAAAACAGTTCACTGTACCTATCCAGGCATGTCCAAAGGGCAGTTTCAGGTGTACTCTCCAGTCCAACTTGTGAATCTGGGCATTTTGAGGCAATGTTACAACTGCCTCATGTACACAGACAACCCTCTCCTCCTACCACCAAACACTAATACATGCGAGAGATGCAATTATGCAGCCAAACTGTAGGCTAAGCTCTCTCAACCCAAGACTGGATCAGACAGTGAAGAGGAGAAGGGAAATATTTGCATCACACCACCAGTCTCACATAGACCATTAAACCAGCACCGGCAAAAAACACACATAAATCCATGAAAACATACTCAGAGGCTCTAAATAAAAATCTGAAAAGCAACAGAGACCTCCAAAGCAAAAATCCAAGCAACCGCCACCCCCCAACACAAACCATGAAACACATACTTCACAAAACCAGTGTGCCATGCAATCACAGCCTTTAAGGCAAAATAACATACCCAACATACTAGTAATAGGTGACTCTATAGTCAGGCACACTGACATCCCTCTCACTAGGCTGAATAAGGAGAATATTGCTGTTAGCTGCCTGTCGGGTGCCAGGATCCGCCACATAACACAAGCACTCAGGTCACTCCAGAACAAGTACAAATATGACTCTGTCATTGTCCATGTTGGTGTGAATGACCTGAGCCGTACCTCCCTGGACAACATGAAAAGAGACATGGAAGAACTGTCTGATCACATAGCCCAGGCCAGTATGACCCTGACCCTGAGTAGTATCCTGCCCTCACCAAGAATGATACCACAGTATAAAGAAAACACTCTCGATTTCAACAATTGGCTAAGTTTCTGGTGTCATTCAAAGGGGATCCAGTGTCTGTCCACCTGGGATGACATGCTCGACAAGCCACGCTACTTCACTAGAGATGGCTTGCACCTGTCACCCTTAGGCTTTCAAATACTGGCCAAGGTTTTTGCCACCCCCATAGTGCCTTTTTTAGACAAGGCTCAAAAGACAAACCCACTGCCGTAAATAGCACAAGTAACAAAAAACTGAGGATAATGCTACTCAATGCCAGAAGTCTAAACCTCAAAATGCATGTACTCGAGGCACTCCTCAGTATGGAGAAAATCAATATATGTGCAGTAACAGAAACCTGGTTTAAGGCTCCAGAGAGCACCCCAGCACTACCAGGCTACAACTCATACCATACATTTCTGCCACAGAACCCAAACCGAAATACAAAAGGCGGGGGGGGGGGTGTATCCATATTCATCAAGGATATCCACACCTCCAGGTTAGTGGCACAGCACGATGCTTCAGAGATCATCCATGTGCAACTAACAATGGGCAAAACTGCAATTCAAATTGAAGCTTGCTACAGATCACCCACCATGTCCCAGGATCCCCATTCCATGTTTCTGGAAACACTGGGGAACATAAAGGTCCTACCAAACACGCTAATATTGGGTGATTTCAATTACCCAAACATTAACTGGGAGAACTACTCAAGTACTAACTCCCTTGCCCAACATTTTTATAAACTCAAATACCCTGGTTCAACTGGTCACCACTCCCACCAGAGGTGACAACATATTGGACCTGGTCATCACCAACATGGGCGACCGGTGTTCCGCACTGGAGGCCAACCCCTTGCTGGTTAGATCTGACCATAAACAAATCACTTTGGATATCCACATTCCGCCCCCCACCCCAGGACAAGGAAACCATTGTGAAAAACTTTTCAAAAGCAAACTTCACGTTACTTAAGACTGACGTGGAAAGTTTCAAAGCCCCCATGATGTAGGATAATGCTGTCCAAGATGCAAAATCCTTTCCTAATGCATTCTACGGGCACCTACAAGAATGCATGGATTGTGCCATCCCAAGCAAAACCAAAACTCACTCCTCCAAGTAAAGGAAACCGGTCTGGTGGACAAGCTATACAATAGAAGAAGGAAACTGGTACAGAAAAGAGTAAAATCCCAAGAAGGGAAGACATCCCTGATCAGTATCAGCAAGAAACTGCGATCCCTCATAAAATCATCCAAGGCGAGCTTCGAAAGAAAAATTGCCAAGGACTCCAAAGATAACCACAAGGCATTCTTTAGCTATGTCAAGAATCTAACTGGCAATGCTCAGATCTGCTCGGAGTTAGTGCAGAATAGCACAAAATACACTGAACCGATCGATATCGCCAACATCCTGACAGACAGGTTCAGCACAAACTTCACCCCCCTCTCACCCCAAACAGGGCCCATAACCATACCTGAAGAATGTAGAGTCCCTGAAATCACAGACACTCAGGTTAAAACAGCCCTCTCCAGAGCCAAAAATACAGCATCAATGGGACCGGACGGTGTCCCAAGCTGCGTCCTACACAAGCTCAAAGATGAACTAACCCCTCACCTAAACGCACTGTTCAAACACAGCCTCTCCACAGGCTACATACCCATAGAGTGGTGCACAGCAATGGTTATTCCACTCCACAAAGGTGGAGCCACAACAGACCCCAGGAACTATCGCCTTATAAGCCTGACTAGCTTGGTCTGCAAGGCTATGGAGTGCATCATCATGGAACTCATTAACAGAGACATTGGGAACCTCCAAACATTGGACCCTACCCAGTTTGACTTTGTTAAGGGCAGATCATGTCTCCTAAACCTGGTGGACTTCTTTGAGACAGTTACCAAGGCTAGAGATGAGGGAAAGGAGGTCCACACAGCCTACCTAGACCTCGCAAAGGCCTTCAACACCATTCCCCATTCTGGTGTTATAGACAAGCTCACCAGCTTGAACATAAACCCCTATGTCACAAGATGGGTTGCCAACTGGCTCACGGACAGAACCCACATGGTGAGAGTTGTGGTAGCTAGGTCCGACTCTAAACCAGTTACAAGTGGCATTCCCCAGGGCTCAGTCCTAGGACCCCTCCTGTTCGGCATATACTTCTCAGAGGTACAGGCAAGCACAGGAGGACTATGGCTGAACAAGTTCACAGACGGCTGCAAACTAGGGGCTATAATTGACTCTCTGGCTGACACAGACATCCTCCAAAAGGGTCTCACTGAGACATATACCTGGTGTCAAAATCATGGCCTCAAGCTAAATGCCAGAAAGTGCATAGTCATCCCCTTTGGAAAAAACAAAGTACCCACAAACTACCACATAGGTGGTAGTCCCCTAAATACGGAAGAAGTAATTAGGGATCTGGGGACCCAAGTAGATAGTAATCACACCTTTGATAATCACATTGCCAAAGTAGTTAGAAAATCTTTCTACGTGAACTACCTAATCACAAAATGGTTCACATCCAAATCAAAAGAGGTCATTGTGCCCCTCTACTCATCACTCATCAGACCCATCATAGAGTACAATGCCCCATTTGGGATGTACCTTACAAGACACCTGCAACAGCTGGAAAGACCACAGAAGTACCTCAGCAAGAGGATCACTGGCCTCAAACAGATGCCCTATGCAGCTTGACTGAAGAAACTCCAGCTGAGGTGATCTCTGCCTGACATACAAGGCCATGTCTAACCCAGAATTGATGGGCATGCTCCACCTAAAGAAAACCTTATCCCCTCGAGCCACACACTGTAGGGATCTATACCTCACCACAACAATAAATAGGACTTGCTGGAGGGATAGATTCCTGTCCCAGAGACTTCCCATGCTTTGGAACAAGATTCCAATTTATATTAGGCAGAGCTGCTCGCTAACACTCTTCAAAAGAAACCTTGACGAGTTAATGGGAAACAGAAAGTTTACCCCTGGGATCATTTCAGTGGCTCTGCTGGACAGAGGCACATGGAACTAATCTAAGAGGGCGGCGAAAGCCAGCCCATTCTGGCTAGGCTTATAAATGCCTTCGGGCAGATAGCCTAGTACCTACCTATGAACCTATGAACCTAAGATAGTGCAGAACTCTGAACAGTTAAAGTGCCAAAAAATATAACTATCAGCTCTATATTTCCAGATTGTTTGAGAAGCACTCTTAGTCAGAACACAAGGAGATTCTAGCAATGATATGATATATTTTATTTATTTTTTTATTTATTTACTGACATTTGTTAAACAGGAAAGTCCGCTGGGCCAAGCAAAGCCCGTTTTCAGTCGAGGCCCGGGAAGAAAAGCTTCACAAAGAAAATACAAATAAAGTATCTAATACAATAGCAAATCTATATATAAAACAAAAGCAGAATACAGTATAAGCAAGAGGAGAAAAGCTCCTCTGGAATTACAAAGGAGTATCTAATACAATACAAGTCATACATTCAAAAAAGTACAATCTAATAGTAGAAAACAATATAAATCAGGAGAAACATTCATAAGAATTATAAATGCATGTTTCATACAGCTGAATTCTCACATTTCAGAAGAGTTAAGTCAACACAATTAGAACTAATATTTGTTCATTTATTGTAAAAGTAATTAATGCACTGTTGCTATCTCTATCCCCAAGAAATGATCACATAGTTTAGGAAATATCAGCTGTTTGCTTCATCTCTCTAGTGACAGCAAACTCCAAAGGTTTGATCATTTTAGGTAAAAATAGAAAATTTCTTATGGATGAGAAAGATCCAATACCTGAGCATTTGGTAATGGATTTTGAGATCTTGTTTGAATATTTTTGGCTAAAGTTTTATGTACTTTACAAGTAACTAAAAGTGACCTTGTTGCACAAATCATTGCTATTCAGTTGCTATTATGCTGAATCCTAGGGGACATCACAGAAGGTCATTATAATAAATTGCCCTGCAGTGTAGTGTATTTTAACAGTTTGCAAAAGGCAATATTATTAGTAGAACAGTATTCCACATTGCCTTCCCAAGTTGTTCATTTAGGAGAACATAATGCTGAAACCAAGTGGCCTTGTAACTGCATTTATTCTGTAAAATCCAGTTATTTGTGTTTTTGTGGAAACTATAGACTTGAAAAAAGACAAAGCTGTTGTAAACTGAATTAGACAATAATTTGCTTATTATAAACCTCTGTTACTTGAACAGATTAGTGGAAACACTCTTTTAGGTTCATAGGTATTTGCTAGGCAGGCGGTCTAAGGGGCCATTGAGGAGTGTAGCCTGAACTCCCAGTTGCCCTAAGCACTGTCTGGTGAAGTGTCTTGCTCAAGGCTGTACAGCAGGCAAATGAGGGCTGAGGAAGTTAAATCCTGTACCACAGGACCTATAATTTACAACCTTATCCCTCCTGCTCTTTTTGTATACAACTGATGGCGATTGTAAATTAGTATTTAAAGTTTTCACGTAGCTAGAGTAAATGTCTTAGTCATCTGTAGGAATGGATTGGATTTTCATTAACCTTGCTTGCATACTGTGTGTTTAAAGGAAAACTATAACCTAAATACACATTTTCCTCATCCTAAGGAACATTTTCACCCTCCAAAATGTTGATTGTATTACCACATATAAATAATTTATTACTTAACTATTTCTCACACTGTTTGAATTTTGCATGCTAGAAAACTTCCTCAGAGCAAGTCATGCTGAGTTTGAATGAAATTTCATATTTTCTTTAGGAGTATTTTCCCCGAGTCTAATACTTTACTGCTTATTTGGCACAGGAAAAGTTCACAGAGCAAGGTGTCTGTAGCTCTGTTCTTTCCCTTTTACTGAGGCCATAAACCTTTTGAGTCTTTGGAACTGGAGGATTATTATATGGAGACAGGTCAGCAATGATGTCACAGCTGGGAGAAGCTTAGAAATGTGATGCTTCAAATTGACAAAGTGTGCACGTGGTTAAGGATATCACAGTATGGGTGATAGCAGTCAATACTGGACTAACTCAGTGTCCTGATGGCTGACTGAGAAGGCAGAAGGATTTATGCCCATGAGAAAGTCTGGTATTGGCCTATACTGACCATTTAATTTTACTAATAAACACTGACCTGCAATTTATTTAGTAGTTGGTAGCTGCACAGTATAATATATATATATATATATATATATATATGTATACATATATATATATATATATATATATATATATATATACACACACACACACACATATATATATATATATATATGTGGATCTACTACTATTCACCAAAAGCACATTTCACTGAAAATCAAATTAGAGTGCATTTTTCACAGAAAGCTCATTTCACCGAAAACACAATTCACAGAAACACATTTCACCGAAAGTTGTAGATGGCCTTTACCCCACTGTAGTGCGACCCTGGAATTAGTATATATAGTAAGGGGGGATGTGGGGGCATAGCCCCCCACATATTTTATGTATATATTATCGTCAGAGAACAGTAATATATTGCAATCACATGTATCCATGTATATAATTCAAAATACACCCCCCACTTACTATATATACTAACTCCAGGGTCGCACTACAGTGGGGAAAAGGCCATCTACAACTTCCTGTGAAAAGTGTTTCGGTGAATTGTGTTTTCGGTAAAATGTGCTTTTGGTGAAAAGTGCACAGTGAAATGTGCTTTCGGTGAATAGTAGTAGATCCATATATATATATATATATATATATATATATATATCTTTAGAATTTTTGACATGGAATGGTAATTTTGCCAGAACTATGAAACTATGAAATCAAAATTTTAAGCTAAGTAATAGTTTCAGTGTGCTTTGATGTATTAGTTTGGAATAGTAGTAAAATGAAAATGAAAACTCTTAAAAACTCTGGAAACCACTTAAAACTTGAAACACCACAATTGAAGCAACTCCCTGGATGATGCAGGACACAGACATTTAGTTTAGTGCTTTCATGCACTTTTATTACGTGAACTTCCTCAGAAACAATTTAACGTACCCTACTCTACCTTTATATAATATTAATCACATGACAATCATGACATCATATTGTGAAAAATGTAAAGTTAATACAAAAATTACATAAAAAAATGTATCCTCTTCTTATTTGTGCATCAGAAAACATTTTAAATTGATAGTTTCATTCAAGCCTGGTGCGTGATCTGCACCTAAAGAAATTTGCCAAAAAGCCTCTTTACATTCTAACTTGTTATTATTCCCACTAAAGCATACATTGTCAACCATGTCTGAAACAAAAAATTGAAATTTCTTGAAGTTATACAATTTATAGCATATCTAGCCAAAGAATTTGATAAATCTTTTTTCTTAATAGCTAACTGATGTTCGTAAATCCTACGTTTCAAACATCTGATAGTCATGCCTATGTAATAACTTGGGCAAGACATACAAGTCGCAATGTATACCACATACACACTGTTACATGTAAAATCTTTTTTCTTAATAGCTAACTGATGTTCGTAAATCCTACGTTTCAAACATCTGATAGTCTTGCCTACGTAATAACTTGGGCAAGACAAACAAGTCGCAATGTATACCACATACACACTCTTACATGTAAAATGTTGATTAGCCCAAAAAGTTCTATTGATGTGACTCAGTGTAACAGAGGATGAATTACGTATAAATCTACATTGTTTGCAACTCTTACAAGCATATGTGCCCATGACTTTCTGTCCATCTTCCTGATCACTTTTTTCACATCTATGCCCATATTCAAGCATACTTTTAATATTTACTACTTTTTTATATGTGAATTTAGGTTTGGTTCCTGTATGGATTACCAAATATTTGTTCCCTAGCAAGACTTTCCAATTATCTGTAATAATGTTTGTAATGTGCCACATTTCATTAACTATCGGCAGTGGAAATGCACTAACATATTGTTCCACTTTGTTTTTGTTATTTAAAGAAGAGACTAAATGACCAGCTGTCATATCCCTATCTTTTAGGATGGGAGAAGCCACCCCCTTCCTAAGGCCCACAACTTGTTATTCTATTTGCTTCAACCATTGTTCACTATAACCTCTAAATGTGAACAGGGACCTTAGAAAGTTTAACTCATCATAAAAAGTGTAGTCATCAGAAGTTAAATGACTTAACCTAATAATTTGTCCTTTGACTACAACTTCCTTCATGTTTGGCAGATGTAGACTATCTTTGTGCAAGTACTGATTTGCAAATATTGATTTCCTGAAAATACTACTAGTGAACTTTTTTGTGTTTTGATCAAACAGTAAATGTATGTCCAAAAAATTAAGGGACTCACCAAAACCACTTATACTGAATTCCAGGAAATCTGTTCTTTGGTTTAAGTGAGAAACAAAGTTGATGAACTCATCTTGTTGTCCACCCCATGGAAAAAACAAGTCATCTATGTAATGATAATATAACCTGACTTTATCTGAAAATGCCGAACAAAAAATGCTACGAGAATACCACAAACTTGTATAGGTTCAAGGAGACAAGAAATTATAAAAAAACTGTTGGCTTATTTAAAAGAAATAGTTTAGCGCTTTCATCTAAAAATTATAGACTTCTTCAGAACCCAGCATAAGGTAACCTGACAGTTTAAATACTCTACTCAACCAATTAAGTCTACACAATAATACATTATTCATAATCCAATACAATTCCATTGATGTCATATCCTATGTATAATAAATAGTAATACCTTATAAAATTGTTAAATATGAATAGATATATTGTTAAAAAATTAAAAAAAAAAATCAAAAACCAAGGGCTAGAATTCCCTTATATCCTAGCTTGTAACACCGGCTTAATGGAAATGTGTTCATTAATGCCCGGTGGTGTGGTAGCATTTAAAAGTATTTGCCATCTCAAATCTTTTTCACCTAACAATGTTTTCAGATTGTCCCCTTTATTAGACTGACTCAAAACTTCTAATAGGGCAAATTTAAAAGTGGAACAGCCCGCACTGTCCCTAATGTGCCTAAATAGTGCATTATTTACATCCTCTTTCCTGACAGCATACAGATGATCATATAGCCTGTCTGTAAGATGCCTCTCAGTTTTACCCACATAAAAACTGGGGCATCCAGTGCACTTGGCAAAATAAATAACATTTTGTGTTTGACAATTCCCTTTCCTAAAGCAAATTCTGATTTTATTTTTGCTACCAACCACCAGGGACATGTCTTCCAAAATGGCAAAACATTGGTTACAATGTCCGCATTTTTTCATACCACCCTTATCATTGTATGTATGTGATTTAACACTCTGAAATTTCTTTTTCAAATTACATCCTATTCTGTGCACAAATTTTGGCTCATCCCCCATTAATGTAAAACCCCTCTCATGACACCTAAGTATATTCCAATTATTTCTTATAATCTTTTTAACTTGCCCTGTGTGATCATTAAACGGCAATACACATGCTCTACTGTACTCATTGACCACTTTCTCTGTCTCTGGGTGATTACTGTTCCTTGCATCCACCCCTAAACAGGGCTTGTATTTCTTTCCCCACTCACTACTAACATATGTGATAGCATCTTCCACTACAAGGGATGAATAACCCCTCTCCTTAAACATGGTACCTATAATTCAAGTTCTTGTATCATGTCATAATGATCTGAGGTCATGCGAGCCGCTCATATGCATTGTCCTTTCACAATGTTTTTCTTCTGCCTGAGGGGATGACAATTACTATACTCCAGATAGGAGTTGCTAAACGTATCTTTCCTG